>NC_043999.1:3081127-3213627 GCF_902150065.1 Myripristis murdjan | reverse complement strand
CGCTCTCAAAACAAAACAAGCTGATGTTTGCCGGTTTGAATCCCGACACGGAGCGCTCGTCGATTCCACTCCACAGTTTCAGTCCGACTCGGAGTGACATCAGCCAGAGACGCTCACGAGGGCCCGATTCGTCTTTATTAACATGGATATTTCAGGCCACTTTCTGATTTATTATTTTAAATCAATCAGTTTGGTGCCTGTTGGCTCATGAAAATAACACAAAATGTAGAATTACATGAAGCAGAAGAGAAATGCAACAAACACACAGCAGACAGGTTTGACTTTTAGCTCCCAGAGGAAAATAAAACAACTGCTCTTTCCGTCTTTCTGGAAAAAAAATTCTTCATTCAGTGTCAAACTTTTGCTTTTTTGCCAGCAGGTTTGCTAAAGTAAGCAGCCTGCTGGGTTTAACTTGACCTGCAGCTGATGGACACTTTGTAGAGCTAGCTCTAATTAATTTATCATAACTCATCATTAATCATTAACTTGGCAATTTGTCACAGAAAAAGCTTGTTTTGCTTATTACACATATTTGAGAATCACCAGATGCAGATATTTCAATCTAAAAATTTATTCTGATTTCTGCAATTAGGAGGGAAAAAAATGTGCAAATATCAGCATCGACTGTAAGAGCTGGAAAATATTGGCATATCAGAAGCTACGGTATGGCGCCTCCCTGCTGGTAACAAAAGGAAATGAGATTATTCTGCCGAGTCTGACAGAGATCATCATTATTTCACCGCCTCCCCTGCCGGGCAAAGAACAAAGAGGACGGCAAAAATCTGCAGAGACAGCTTGTGATCGCTCTAATCATTATTCATAATTTATCATTTATCATTAACTCGTCAATTTATCAGACAGAACTCTTAATTGATGATTGGATGCAAGCATTTCTTGTGGTTTTATATCTGTTTTTTTTTTCTCTGAAAGTGACGTTTAAAGTGTTTTTGAAACGTTTTTCTGTACAATTTAATGTTTTAATGTTTTTTTATATTGTGTCCAAATATTTGAAGAGACAGAGAAACTGAACTTGACGCCCTGTGATTCAGATGGATTTTGATTGGCTGATTGAAGGTGATCCTAACAGTATTGTTGGCCGTTGTCGTCATCATTACAGCTGATCAATTAACTGATTATGTTTTCAGTTAATGAATTAACCGTTTGCTCTGTATTAAGTGTGAAAAGTGTTTTTTGCTTCGTATGGGTGTGTGTGCGTCACATCTTAGGGGAGCCGGTGGATGTGTGTGTGTGGCTTGGCCTGGGGAGCTGTTGCCGTGTGTGTGTGTGTGTGTGTGTGTGTTCATGTTGTTCTACTTCATGTCTTGTGCTTTTTGTGTATTTGTGTTGAAATCAGAGAGCAGGCTGGACGCTGGAGGGGAAGCGGCGACGCGGCGAGGGGGCGGCGTCCCGCGGCGAGGCCGAGCCTGCTCCGCGGCGTGTACACAGGAATGTGCGCGGAGACGCTCGGTAAACAGCTGTTTCCTCGACGACCGCGCACCGGCTCGCAGAAAACCAAACCAAACGACTTCCTGAGCCGCAGAAGGACGTGCCGCTGCTGCTTCACTGACAGAGAGAGAGACAGATGAAGAGCAGGGAGACAGGACACGAGTGCCAACCACGTCTTTATGTGTGTGTGAGTGTGTGTGTGTGTGTGTGTGTGTGTGAGTGTGTGTGTGTGGTGAGCGGTCAGCCTGGCTGCTCTCCACCTTCCTGGCTAGGTGTTGATGAAAGTCTCAGTGTGGGCTCAGGACAGACTTGGCTCTGCTCAGGTTTTTCTGGGTAAACATGAAGCGGCTTCCTGTGTGTGACCTGCGCTCCGCTCACTGCTGCCAGCACGGCCACGTTCACACACACACACACACACACACACACAGAGCATGCAAAACTAAAATATTAACACTGTACATATATCTGGACCGCTGGAAATCTGATGTTTCCTGGCTGTTTTCTGAGCAGGGCACATCGACCTGCGGCGCCCGACTCGCTCCTCCCTCACCGCTTCACACCTGAAATAAAGAAGTGATCACAGCTTCCACTTGGATCCATTTGATCAGGATATTTCACAGAATAAACAGCTTTCCTTCATGTTTTATTGACTCGGTGTGGAATTATGACTTATGTCCTGTGAGATGCAATAATACAATACAACCAGTACTCGAGCTGAGGGGGGAGGAGGGTGGATGGCCTCCCCCCTGGAATAAAAACGGTCAAAATCATCCCCCCTGTAAAACTGCCATCCTCACTTTTCATCAAGTGAAAAAAATTGACCATAACCCCTGAATTTTTTTTCGACTACTGAATACAACTCACATTAGTCAGACACTTTTATTTAAAGCGATGTACATGTGAGATTTTTACACACCAACAAGCAGAGATCTATTGAGGAAGATGTGTTTAGGTGCACTGCAGCGACCAGGTGAAGGGGTTTCATGGTGATAAGACGAGTTTTTTCAACTATTTTAAATGAACAGTGTAAACTTGAGTGTATAATCTGTATTGTTTATTATATTTTTGTTGGGCTAACGTGTTCACGGCCTCTGCTGGTCGTGTTTGTGTGCTGATTGTCTCAGATCTGTTGTGTCTGTTGAATCATTTTTCTTGTCTGTATTATTTTGTCTTGTCTATTAAAGTCTCTGTTTTGTTTTGTTTTGTTTTTGTCTTTGAGGCTTCGGGTTTGTATTCGGAGGTTGGGACCCTCCTGAAAACGAGGCGGTTTATCTCAAGAGGTTTATCCTGATGAATTAACCCGGATCATTGTCAAACGCACCGATCCGCTACGGTGACCACCCGTCCCGCGTAGCACGTGCGCGTACAGCGTTTGAAGCCCAGTTCACACGTCCCGCAAATTGAGACCGTGTCCCGCATAATCAATGCTTGCTCTCAAAGGTGGCCTATTCATGAGCATACAGCAGCAATTAGCTTCATATGTTAGGGGAACAGGGCAACATTACTATACCATGTAAAGTGGTATCTGCTAGAAATCGGTAAACCTGTATCGGTGAGTCTGCCCGCCGAGTGGGGGCACCGCCACGCCGGGCGGTGTCCCACATTGTCCCTCAGAATCGTACCCCTTATCCCCCATTGGGCTCATTAGCAGGTGGTCACCCTACGACCCGCCGCACGTCACGGCAGCTTCTGTCATATCGGCTCCATGACACTCTGTGAGAGACGCAGTACAGACGGCTGGTTCTAACAGATCCACCGAGCACCGAAACACGGACAGCGGCGCCGCATCGTGGGCCCGGCGGCGGATCGTGGGCCCGGCGGCGGATCATGGGCTCGACGCCGCATCGTGGGCCCGGCGCCGGATCGTGGGCTCGACGCCGCATCGTGGGCCCGGCGCCGGATCGTGGGCTCGACGCCGGATCGTGGGCTCGACACCGCATCGTGGGCCCGGTGCCGGATCATGGGCTTGACGCCGCATCGTGGGCCCGGCGGCGGATTGTGGGCTCGACACCGCATCGTGGGCCCGGTGCCGGATCATCGGCTTGACGCCGCATCGTGGGCCCGGCGGCGGATTGTGGGCTCGACACCGCATCGTGGGCCCGGTGCCGGATCATCGGCTTGACGCCGCATCGTGGGCCCGGCGGCGGATCGTGGGCTCGACACCTCATCGTGGGCCCAGCGGCGGATCGTGGGCTCGGCGCCACATCGTGGACCCGGCGCCGCATCGTGGGCCCGGCGCCCAAAGCGGCTGTGATTGGCTCACAGACGATCCAGAGGTTTTCTTTCGCTCCACAGCAGGACGACAGCGAGTTACGACGGACTGGCTGTGCAGGACAGATGTCAGATCTCTGCTGCTACCTCTTAACTTCACACACACACCTTCACACACACACACACACACTTTGCTTAATTATATCCAAGGTCACATGCAGTTTAACAACCGTCTGAGGCAGTGTCCTACAACGTGTGTGTGTGTGTGTGAGTGTGTGTGTGTGTTATAGATAACACAGCTCGGCTCTGAGCTGCACTAAAAAAGCTAACACCATCAGACTTTGCCTTTCTGCGTCTCTCCCTCTCTCACACTCTGAGGTGTTTCAGTCGTCTCTCTCACCGGAGTCACACGGAGCTCGCAGGTACGAAGCTCCACGCCTTGCTCAAGGGCGGCTGACTGGTGAGGCTCATTAATGCTCAACAACTTTTTTTTGATCAAGGAACCACCTCACCTCACTTTGCTGAAGCTGGCTCTTGATTCTTAACAAAGTAAGTTTTTCTTGTAAATTTGTGACTAGAATCTCATAATTTTTTTTTTTTTTTTTTGTCATTTATTTACCACTTTAATCTCAGAGAATAGGAGTGTGAGGAGGCACCACTATTTGTATTTGTATTTGTTTTAGGACAAAATAATTCAGATTCAGAATAACGTGGGCGTGGCTTAAACCAGAAGTATATTTATTTATTTTATCGTTGAATTTTAACCACAAATAAATAGAAAATGACAGAAATTCCTGCTTATTAAGACTATGCAAGTTTAGGAAACCCATTCTAATGACGATGTATTCTGCAAATCAAAAGAGATTTATTATTATTCACATTTTTCTTTTTGTGCACCGTGACCGTTACTGTCTATTCTCCATCTGCTGCACAGGATAAGGTGCAGCTTCCAGGTTTGGATAAGAAAAACAGGTGGAGCAGCGTCATGCTTCTCAGGTAAACTGCATGTAGTATCAAAAGCCATTATTCCTGCAGAATGCCATCAGTCCTTATTTGCTGGGTATGGGTTTGGATTCATGGTTCATCCCTATCAGAGAAGGTCCACGCTTTTGTCTCTCGGAAATTTACGATATTAATCTCAAAAATCCTGAGGTTTTTTTTCCTGAGAATATTACCCACTCCACCTCGCCCGACAATGGCCCAAATACACCGCCGGAGATCTCATAGTTTGTCTGTTCAGGGTCAGATGATCTCAGACCTCAGGAGCAGATTTCAGGTTGAGGCCAAATTTTCTCCACTCGACTCTGAAGCGAGAGAGAACCAGGTGGGCAGCAAAACCCTCCATAACGCTGCTGTGTTAAGAGATATTATAGAGATCAGCTGGCACAGTTACTTAGCAACGGCTGTGTGTGTGTGTGTGTGTGTGTGTGTGTGTGTGTGGGGTGGCCAAACTCTGTGAATCAACAGTCGCTGTGGTCCATCCTGCTCAAGTATTCTCTTTGTGATTTTCTTTTGGCTCCAGCAGCAGGAAGACCAGAGTTTCGGTGCGAGGTGGAGGGTGAAAATAAAAATACTGACACTGTGCTATTTGTGATCAGTTTACAGTACAAATACATCACCAACTCCAAGGATTTTTAAGAATTAAAAACAAAATGATCAGAAACCGTGTTATAAGATGCAGGCGTTGAATGGTTAAAGGTTTTTTTTGTTTGTTTGTTTTTTTTGGCCACTATATTTGAGTGTCACATTTGCTGTAGTTCCAGTTTTAAAACATCCCCGAGTATTTTGCATTTGTCTTGCATCAGGTTCGGACGTGCCTCAAGAAATGGCGGCACATGTCAGTTTCACCGCACGCCGGCCGACGCCACAATCTGCTGCGTCGAGGCTGCAGCACAGAAACCAAGACTCTGATCCTGAGGCGGATCTATGGGTGGGCCTGGATGGGCGTAGGCCCACCCAGATTGACAGCTTGCCCACCCTATCAGATTCAAGACCAAAAAATAACTAACTAAATAAATAAATGTTTTAATGTCCTTTTTCCAACGTGTATTTTATGCTCGTTTACAACCTCTCGGCTCGTTTACCGAGAGTTTTTTTTTCTTTCATCATATCATTTTATACATGTCTATCTAAAAAAATAAACAAAATGAAATAACAGGCCCATCCAGAATTTTTTAGGCCCACCCATTAGCCATGTTCTGTATCCGCCACTGCTCTGATCAGTGCAGCAGCCAAACTCTGCAAAATACAGATAATCTGCAGCTGAACGTCTCAGCAAGCAGCAGAAACATCTGTTCAACCTGGTTAATGAGGTAGGACGTACAATTTAACTCTGCAGAATACCAACCCAGGCCGTAATCCACACCTTAATGTTTTTAGAGGCCCAGAAACCAACGGACTGATGCCCACAGCCAAGTGCAAATCAGCCAATCGTAGTTTCGTCCTCAGACAAGCGAGGGGTTTATGCTGCTGCTTTTTAAAAAGACATCGGGCCTCTCTGCAACTAGGGTTGGGTACCGAAAAGCGGTGCCAATAGGGCACCGGTTCCGACTTAAACGGTAGTAACGAGACCGAATAAGAACGAAAACTTCGGTGCCGCCCCCTTGGTGTTCCGGCGTCAACTTGCGGTTGTTGAACGTGACGTCAGTGCCGCTACTCAGCACACTTGTTGATCAGAACTGATAGTGAGAGGATCAATAAAGATGCCGAAGGCAAAACGCTCCAAGGTTTGGCTCCATTTCACGTCTAAGGAGGATGCAGACTGCGACATGCAACAGACGCCTTAAAGCAACGTCATGCAATGGAGGTAACACGTCGAATTTAATGAAACATCTGGCGACACATGGAGTTTATTTAAAAGCCGAACAATGCACCGTGTTTGATAATCTACGTCAGCGGTCCACAACCACCGGTCTGCGGACCGGTACCAGGCCGCGAGTCATCCCGACCGGACCATGCAGCCCGACTGTAACCCCCCCTCCCCTGCAGCTGCGCACAAATGGCGCAAGTTAATTATTGCCATATGTTATTTGTATTTATATTGTTTAAATATTTAAGTTAATATTGTGTTCAATTTGGCCCTGGAAATAAAAGGGTATTGTTTTTTGACAAAGTGTGTGCGTTTTTGTTTTTTTAAGTACCGGGTTAAGCTTTTAAGCACCAGAACTGTTTAAAAAATACAGAGTAGGCACCGGTATCGGATAAAACTCAACCGATACCCAACCCTACCTGCAGCAGACACACACACACACACACACACACACACACTGTCTGTCTGGAGAGACCAAACAAAAACCAGACCCACACAGCCACGTGAATATTTAAGATTAATGAGCACACCTATACCTGGGTGAAGGTAAGTTATTGTTGTGGACTCATCAAGTGTTGCCTTTCTGACCAAACCAACAGTTAAACATTACAGTCGGAGGCTCTGCCAACCGGAGCCTTACTTTACTCGCTCAGAGGACGGCTAATTTAGCCTCGCACAGCCTAGGTGACACAGATTACAGATTACAAGTAAAGCTGAACATTTTGATATATAACCATAAGTTGCATGCTTGATTAAAACTGTGGGAATTAACTCAGAAATAAAGACCATTTCTGCTGGAAACGCCTGTCTTGGATGTGGCAGATATGAGGTTTTTTGAAGCTTGTGACATAAAAAATAAGGATCAGTTGACGATGGTTAGATTGATCAGAAGACGCTGAAAATGTCCGTGCATAATGTGTGAATGTTTGTTTAAAACTGCAGGAATGAACACATCAAGCAGCCTATCACTGAATTTCACTGCTCATAAACTTAGTCCGACCTAGCAACAGTAACCAAGGGGGGCGGGACTTGGGATCGGTCAGTTGGACCAGTTGTGTGCGGTGTATTGATTTGCAGGATCTCTGTGGCGTGATGGAAACCAGGAGAGACGCCACGAAAACGCCGCGGAGAGAGAGCGAGAGAGAGCGGGCACTTTTAAAGTTTGACAGCTTGCAGGTGATTGGCTAAAGGCGAGCATGTCAGGCTGTGATTGGATGAAGACAGAGATGAGCTGGTGGAGCTGAGAGAAAGCGAGGACGCTGTGCTTGTGTTTTACAGGCGTGAGCACGGAGACACTTTCACTTAGCTTCATTCACTGTGTTATGAAAAAATGTCCTTCGAAAAAAAAGCAGCAGGAAAAACCAGTGTCGCCGGTGTCCCTGAACTGGTCAGACTGGTTTGACTGGGCGTCTGCGCCTGCTGGTGCTGATGGACCACGCTGTGCAGTCTGCTCACTGCACTCCACTGAGTCTGTATGTTTATCCTGCGCTGGAACCAATGGCCTAGTTTGACATTAGACACACTGCTGCATCTGTGTACCCTCAGGCCTGGGCTTACACACTGTGCGTGTGTGTGTGTGTGTGTGTGTGTGTGTCAGAGAGAAGAGGCGTGTGTGTGTGTGTGTGTGTCTCTTCGCCACATCATTACAGCACTACAGCTATACCATAGCCACCCATAATCAATCCAAATCACTTCCATCGACCCTGAGCGGTGTCCTGCTGTCGGTCGCTGTGGAGCGCAGCGTCTGCAAAGAACAACGAGCCTTTCTGCTGAGAACCTGAGGATCACTGTTAGTGACGGGGCTGCAGACATGTCCAAACACACTCTCAGTCCCAGGACGTCAAATACAGACACCTGGTCAGGCCCCTTTTGCTTCTGATGCCGACGCCAAAGGATGTCAGCATGAGACGCATCGGACTTTCTGGCTTTTATCACGTCACTGTCACGTTGTTACGTTTGGACGTAATAAACCACTTGGTTAAGGTTAGGAAAAGGCTAAGTTTAGGCAACAAAACGACTTGGTTAAGGTTAAGGAAAGACTGGCTTTAAGTGTAAAACCACTTGGTTAAGGTTAGGGTTAGGTATAAAAACCACTTGGTTAAGGTTAGGGAAAGGTTAAAGCAACAAAAAAACTTGGTTAAGGTTTGGGAAAGACTAGGTTTAAGTGTAAAACCACTTGGTTAAGGTTATGGAAAGTTAGGTTTAGGCAACAAAAGCACTTGGTTAAGGTTAGGGTTAGGTATAAAAAACACTTGGTTAAGGTTAGGGTTAGGTATAAAAAACACTTGGTTAAGGTTAGGGTTAGGTATAAAAAAAACACTTGGTTAAGGTTAGGGTTAGGTATAAAAAACACTTGGTTAAGGTTAGGGAAAGTTAGGTTTAGGCATAAAAACTACTTGGTTAAAGTTAAGGAAAGACTGGGTTTAAGTGTAAAACCACTTGGTTAAGGTTAGGGTTAGGTATAAAAAGCACTTGGTTAAGGTTAGGGAAAGTTAGGTTTAGGCATAAAAACTACTTGGTTAAAGTTAAGGAAAGACTGGGTTTAAGTGTAAAACCACTTGGTTAAGGTTAGGGTTAGGTATAAAAAGCACTTGGTTAAGGTTAGGGAAAGACTGGGTTTAAGTGTAAAACCACTTGGTTAAGGTTAAAGAAAGGTTAGGTTTAGGCATAAAAACAGAAACTGGACTCGGTCTCGGTCAAACCAGAAAGGTCTCGCTGGAAACGAGACTCAGACTCGGGTCTCTTACACGCCCACCGTCCATCCCGGCCGCCAGCCTTCATGGAGTTTCTCGCTCTTTATTCTACGTCACCGCCCGCCGGCATCTCATCCTGACACCAAACGGCGCCTCCGGCCTCCAACGGCAGCCTGTTGGCGCTGGTATCAGATGCAGAAGCTGCGGTACTTGACGCCCTGCGAGTGAGGATGGGTTCTATTTCCAGAGGCTGAGCAGATATTGGAATTGGTATCTCTGTGTTTGTGTGTGTGTGTGTGTGTGTGTGTGTGTGTGTTGGCCAATATGCTAAAGAGACGGTCCATATTGCAGTAAAGAGCATTTTAAATCATTTAAAAACAGTGCTCTCATTAAATAGTTTGTCCAGCAGACTCCACTGTTTACAGCACTTGATATAGCAGGGAGCTGGCAGAGCGGCCAATCACAGAGCAGCAGATGGAGCCGTGGATCGTGTTTATATAGACTTTTCATTATGGCCAACACTCGCAGCGACAAGAGCCCAACACATGCTGGATTTTTGTGGCTAAAAGATCCTGGTGAGCAAAAACCTTCCAATAATGAGATACTGGATAATAAAAATAAATATGTAAACACAGTTGTATAAAGGAATTTGGCAGTCAATCAGTGGCAGTAAAAATATGCACTGAGGCTGGGCATTTTACAGTTGAACAATAATGTTCTTAAAGGTGCACTACGCAAAATTGGTTTGACCGCCTCGACTTGTGTCAGCCACCAAAATATCAGTCATGTGGCACGATCCGTCGCCAAAACCGTCCACGAAACAAGCCATGTCACGTGACTTTTGCTTACAAGGCTGGGCTCCCTTGTCACTGGGTGGTGTAAACTCAAATAAAATGGGAAAAAAATGCACAGTATTGCATCATGATTTGGACAAGGGATGCACCGATAAATCACCACACTCGTTTATATCGTTATTAGCCGATAGAGGCTTTAAAAAGAAATACTGCACTTGGTCTGAATTAGGGATGCTAACCGGTGGCCGTTTGACCGGTTGTTGACCGTTTGAACTTTAACCGAATAATCTTGTCGGTTAAAAACACTTTAAGCCCGAACTATAGTGCCTGTAGAGAGAGGGTCTCCTTATGCCGCCATTGCTGTGAAAAAACGGAACCGTTGAGTGAACGGAGTTGTCGCCACTCTCTCTCTCTACAGGCACTCTGGTCCGAACGTGTCGTCGCCGACACAAATGCGCATGTCAGATTGTAAATACCGTAACTACCGCAAGGTTTTATCGATCGAAAAATTCCAACTGTTCCTGAAGGCGGAGAAGTTGCTCTTGCGCTTACATACAGTTTAATACGGTAAACATGGCGAAGGGACGCTCTGCCGGGTTTCGATGACGTCATTACGCACAGAGCTCAGCTCGGTACAGACAGACCGGAGAAACCATAGATATCGATAATAATTATATTATAGTATATTATAATTATATTATAGATATTATAGATATCTACGGGAGAAACAAGCCAAGCTTATGTTTGTCGCGGACGTAGTGGTATGCGTCCGGGGCAAGACAATGGCACCGGTGCTAGCGCTGCTAGCTTCTATTTGTTGCGGTTATTCTTTTATGGTTAACAGACAGTAAAATAATATTCTCGGTTAACCGAAATAAACCGATTAATGAGGCCCGGTGGTCGACCAAGAAAATTTTCCATTTTCGCCATCCCTAGTCTGAATGTTTTCACTGCCAGTTCCATAATTGTCCTATTACAAAAACAGCATTTTGTGAATTTTTTCTCGCTCATTGTGCATTTACATTTGAACTATGTTCCTAGCAAATATCATTATTACCACTGGCTGATATGGAGGTTAAGATATTGGATATTGAATAGTCTCTGTAAACCAGCAGCCATGTATAAAACTATTATATAGGAATTTGTTTTTTTTGTCCGCACGACAGCTGACTACACTCTTTGGGAATCATTTTGCAAAACATGCTGAAGATCAGGCTTTTCCTTGTGTGTTTTCTGGTGTTTGTGCTGATGTTTCTCCTCTCTCGGCTCCCCTGGTCATCCCGCTCATTACAAGCTGCCGTCTCGTGAAAGCAGCTGTGGATGGCAGTGAGGAGACGGATGGGCTTATTTTTATCCACAGAGCGTGTTGTGTGTGATTGAAGATGGTTTGCGGGTCTCTGCTCTCTGACATGCATTACACTGACGCCTAATCCTCCAAAACAAACAAACAAACAAACAAACAAACAGGAATAAGTCTGAAGTCTGAACGGAGGTGAGGTGAGGTCTTTAGTGTCGCAGTCAGGCTCATAGAAGAAACACAACCACCAATCATAAAGCACAATCAAATCAAATCAAATCAAATAGAATAAAATAAAATAAAATCAGTCAGTACCAGATGTCAGAACAGCGGGCCAGAAAGGAACAAATATCAGGAATCACTAAGAATACTAACACCAGGCAGTACACTCAGAAAAACACTGGTTCTTAAATGGTTCTTCAAAACGCTCTGTGGTTCCACAAAGAACCATCAGCAGCTGAAGAACCTCGTTATTTAGGGTTCTGGTTCCTCACACACTCTCTGTGGTTCTTTAAAGTGCTAAAGGTTCTTCATGGTTATTGGAGTTATTTGGTGGTGGCAGCAGCAGGGGGGATTGGGAGTATAGAGTATGTCCATAGTATAGGAATATCCATAGTACACTATAGGAACATAGTATGTCCCATAGTTTGGCAACAAGTATAACAGTCCCCATTTTACACAGTCACAACGCTCAAAAGTGAGAGCAGATAATTAACAAGTACAAGTACATTGATTTATTTTGCTTTTTATGGTTGTAGAATTGTCAGAATTGTGCAATGACTGAGTGATTTTGCTCACCATCAGAAAGCTCCGGTTCTCTGCTTTCAGAAACCGTCTGAATTTTTTCAGTCGCACCATTGGTTCAGGAGTTACGGTATGAGAAGCTCATATTACAAACATGTGACACACCGGGGACTCTTCTGTGATTGGACGGTCGAAGTGTCAGTAGTCCTATGGAGTTACCGCAATGGCCTGTATATAGGCGCAAAGCTCCGTTTCTCCGGTTTCCGACGTTTTTTTTTATATCATAAACGGTCTAGGAGATATCGGTATGTAAAGTAGCCAAAAAAAACTCCGGTTTTACGCGATTCACGTGAATGACCCAATTGACCAAAAAAACGGCGACTGTAGCCGAAAGGTGACAAGTTTGCATGCCTGAACCTCCAGCAGCCGAAAACAAACCGCAGCTCTGATTCTGACAAGTGATGTCGTTTTTGTCCTCCCGCGATCGTCTGCAGCTTCTGTTAAAAATTCACGAGGCTAAAACAGGATTACATGAGACGTGTTTTTTTTTTTTAAACATAATAACTAAACTGAATTTGCGCTGAAACGATGAGCAAATTAATCGATTATCTAATCAACATAAAATTGGACTCATTTTAACAGTCAAGAAATTTGTAATTGTTTCAATTGTCCATCAAGTAACAATCCCAAACTTTTGCTCTTTACAGCTTCACAAATGCAAAAATACATTTGTTTTATCAGTTTCTTGTTATTAAAAAAAACTTAATCCTTTGTTTGTTTGTTGCTTTGGCTGCTGGTCACATAATCGAGCACCACTTTGTTCTGCTGAGCGTTTGCCATTCAGTTGGAGTTTTTGTCGATAAAAGGATCAGCGAGTTAGTCCTGGTTTCGCCATAAAACATCATAAACAAACAAACAAACAAACAAACAAACAAAATGGCATAACACAACATTCATTTCAGTGCTGAGCGGGAAAAGTCAGAGAGGAACAGATGCAGAGTCGGTGAATCTGCAGCACACAAACGTCTTCATCAACCTTCATTCATCTGCTTCAAAATGACTGAAGCTCATTTCAGGCGATGACAAACTGACCGACGTTGCACCAAAAACAGATTAAGAACAGATTATTTCACTTGGAGTAAACCATATTTCCACCGCAGAGCAACACATTTCACGCTGGAGTGACTGACAGTGAAGGAATATTACTGGGCAGAAAAAAAAAAAAACACCAGTCCAGCGTTGAAAAACCTGACACGTCTTGGCTTAGAGAAACAAAACCTGAAGTTTGCACTGAAATCCTTCTTCTTCCTCTTCTTCTTCTTCTTCCTCTTCTTCTTCTTCTTCTTCTTCTTCTTCTTCTTCTTCTTCTTCTTCTTCTTCTTCTTCTCACGACAAGTGGAAGACAGTAGCCGTGTGTGGAGAAGACGAACTTGAAAACTAAATTGCGAGTCATCCCGGACGATTCTCATTATCAGGGAAACTCCGTCTTCCCCGGGACGCGGGAGGTAATTTACGCTGCAGGTTTGGCTTTAAACGTCACGGCCGTGGCAGATTTTGCACGGGATTAAAATCACAGACAACCTCCGTAATTACTGATAATTAGCGGCCGTGCTCAGGTGAAAGGGGCTTTTGTGTCGTGTCACAGCGAATGAACGGAGCCGCAGCCTCTTGTTTCTGCTCCCTGCTCCTTCAGCGCAGAATAAAGGAGCTTTTTACAGCTCTGCTAAGGAGGTGACAACTCCTCCAGAGAGACTCCATCGGGCCGCCTCTGCAGCTCGCTTTGATCCAGCTGACACGAAAAGACTGGATCAGAGAAGGAGGAGAGGAGGACGAGAGGAGGAGAGGAAGAGAGGAGGAGGACAGGAGGAGGAGATGAGGAGAGGTTACAAAAAGGGAAAGGAAAGAAAAAGACTAAAGGAAAAGGAGGAGGTCAGAAGACTGGATGAGACAGGAACGGAAAGACAAAAAGAAGATGGGATGAGAAGAGATGAAAGGAGGAACATGGAAGAGAAGAAAATAAAAGAGAAGAAAAGAAAAGAATAGAAAAGAGTTAGATGAGTCAGGAGGGAGAATAAAACAGGAGATGAGCAGAAGAGGTATAGAGAGATGAGGTAAAGAAATGAGAAAAAGAATGGGAAAAGGGGATAGGAGGATGTTAAAAGAGGAGAAGAAAATGAGATGAGATGAAAGGAGGAATAGGAAAAGTGAGGAGAGGGATGTACCAGCCAGAAGAAAAGAAAAGAAAAAATAGGCGATGAGATGAAAGGAAAGGAAAGGAGGAAGAGGAAAAGTGATGACTCATCTGTGAGGTAGAGGAAAAGAAAAGAAAAAAGAAATGAAATGAAAAGAAAAAAGAGGTTAAATGGGACAGGACAGGGAGGAAAACAGAAGATGAGATGAGGAAAAAAGGTTAAGAAAGGTAAAAAAAAAAACAGAAAGAGGAAAAGTGAATAGGTGGATGTTATAAGACGAGAGTAGGAGAAAGCAGGTTAGAAACTAAAACGAGAGGAAGAGGAGAACAGGATGAGATGAGATGAAAGCAAAGGAGGAAGAGGGAAAGTTACAAGATAAAAGAAAAGAAAAGAAAAGAAAAGAAGAGGTCTGACGGGACGGCACGGGGGCAGAAAACAGGAGATGAGATGAGGAAAGAAAAACCAAAGAGAAGCGGAGTGGGTTTGAAAATAAGATGAGAGGAAGAGGAAGAGGAGGAGAAGAATAAACAGACAAAGAGAACAGAGCAGAGGAGAGGAGTGACTCAGGTGAGGAGCAGCTGGGAGACAACAACAACAACAACAAACAACAACAACAACAACAACAACAACAACAAACGACAGCAGCAGAGGGAGGGAAGCGTCTGAATGTGCAGAACCAGGTTCTTTAAACACGGCGGCTTCGTCTCCACCGATCTCTCCGTCTTTCAGTTCACTCATTCATGTGGAACGCTTTGGCCCTTCAATACATCACCCTCTCTCTCTCTCTCTCTCTCTCTCTCTCTCTCTCTCTCTGCCTCTCTCTCTCTCTCTCTGCCTCTCACATCCCTCACATTTCTCTCTCTCTCTCATTTTCTTTGCTGTGTTCTCAGTCAGAATATATATCTGTAAGTGTGTGTGTGTGTGTGTGTGTGTGTGTGTGTGTGTGCGTGCGCGCGCCTTTGTCTCGCCTCGTCTTTCTCTCTCATCCCTTTCAGCTTTTTCCCGGCTTAGCCCGAACCGTGGAAAGATTAGACGGAGGGGTTACATAAGTTTTCTCTCTCTCCCTCTCTCTCTCTCTCTCTCTCCACGCCACTTCTCTCACTTTGTTCCTCACCCTCTGATTTATTCTCAGTCTCTCTCCCTTCCTCTCATTCTCTTTCTCTTCCTCCCTCTCTGCTCTCTTTTTTAATCTCTCTCTCTCTCTCTCTCTCTGGCAGACAGAGGCCCATTGTTCTGCAGAGTTACAGTCGGTCAGGGCGCTCGCTCCTCTGCTCAGCGTAACTCCCTGATACACTCCACACAGCTCCGCACAAGTTATTATTATTATTATATTATTATTATTACTATTATTATTAATAATCTTTTCAAAGTTGTTCTCCCACAAGAACAAAAGATGCAAACCGTATAATTCATCAAACACAAAATGCACTGTACATCAAATATGTTGGCAAGTTCCCACCCCCGTGTTCCCACAGGATCACAGGGTGCACAGCACGTTTGCTTGGGGGGGAGGGGGGGATACAAAATGATTGAGCACTTGAAAGGAAAAAGAAACCAAAAACAAAAAGAAGGTAAAAACAAAAAAAGACAAGAGGACGGGGTTGCCCACGACTGTAACGGGACATTTGTGGATTCCTCCCGACTCTTCATCGAGAGCATCCTGTGGTGAGTCAGAAACATCCTCACAGAGGTTTGAAGGGACCCTCTGAGAGTGTGTTTAATATTTTTTTTTTCCAGCTTTGGGAAATACATGAGGTCGTTGACCCAGTGAGAGAAGGACGGCGGAGCTCGTTGCTTCTGTTTGGAAAGGATCGAACGCCTCGGAGGAAGTGCGGAGAAAGCTGCGGCTACATCGTCTTCGTTTGGTAAAAGAGGCCGTCATTCCTCCGATGGTAAAGCAAAGAGGGCGCAGGTTGGGTCAGGGTCGATTTGGGGTTCAAAACATCTCTGTAAAACCTTTGAAAACACTTCTCCAGAGAGTGCAGAGATTCGGACGCGGCCAGGAGACGTTCGGATTAATCTTTGCCAGTCTAGTCCTGCTGGTCATCTGTTAAAGTTAATCCAAGATCAGAGTCCCAGGCCGTTTTTAAAGTTTCAGTGTGGACTGATGTTGTCGACGAGGTCATAAATGTACGATGTCAATCCTCTACAGTCTGGCGTCAATTCAAGGATCCGCTCTCCGGGCGAGCAACAAGTCATAAAATCAGAGCCGTCGGTTCGCTGTGTTTTCTCTTTGACGTCTCGCCCACAGGACGGGACAAACTCACAGCTCTAAATTCAACCCGTCGTCTCTTCCCTGATGTAAAACGTCCACAGCTGGCCCCAAACGCCTGCACAGTTCATCGTTCGTCAAGTTGCTGCAGTCAAATATAATTTCAGACTGAGGCCGAGGCTGAAAAAGTTTATCACTTTAAATCAGATGATGACAACAAGGCTGATGGTCAGGCGGGCCAGTGGGTTTTGATAAACCATCTGACGTGTGTTAGTATTGGGTGATTCCATATAAAATGAACCAATTCAGAAGAAAGTCAAATTTCACATTTTGCAACAGTCAAAATATGCCTATGTTAGAAAATCACAGGCTACAACATGAGCCTTTAATCTGTCATCACTTGTTTAACCAGCTGTCCCACGTGGTGATACAGCCTCTGAAAGTTTCCCCAAAATGACCCTTTTACAGTTTTCTGTGATGAATTATCAGAAAACATACAACACCTCCAGGACACCGATGCCTGTTTCTGTTCCTCTGAGTCACAGACATGAAACTGCTGCAGTTCTGCTGCTGAAACTTTCATTTTCCCCAAAATATTGATGCTCAAAGTTGGTTACAGAAAAAATGTGTTAAGGAAAAAGCAGATTTTGGCCTCAGATTGTGACGCCGGCGGTGAATGGAAAACTGACCTGGCTGCAGTTTTCAACAGAGCTCAAGTTTGTGTTTCAGCCCTGAAAATTTCATGCGGCGATCTCTATTAGGAATGAAGTTAAAATAAACACAACGTCAAAAGCAGGAAAATTGGACTGACCCGTCTGAACTCTGAGGAGCTGTAACTCAGAAAATATTCACAGTATGAATGTTAGATTTTGCATGGCTTCACTGAATATGCAAAAGATACTGTAGGAAAAAATCAGCTGATTCAGAGGGGGTCAGGTGGGACTTGCATGGCATAAAGGTGCTTTAAAAAAAAAAAGAGCACTAGTACGACAATTGTCTTTCTTATTTTAGATGAACGTAATTATATAATCATATAATTCCATGTATGACATTATGTGTAAAACACTGAGTGTGTTGAAACGATGTCTTGGTGTGGAGCACCCTTCACCTTCCAGTGCGGTTTGACTTTGGAGAAATATCTTCACACTGATCAACATCGCTTCTCCTTCAAGCTACAACTGAGCCAATCACACAACTGATTTAACAGATTTGTGTTTTGTGACATGTTGATGTGGAAACTGAATGAAAAGAAGACGAAACACGTCCTAGACCGAATATCACCCAGTTTTCTGCTAGAAATCAACGTTGAAATTGCAGCTGGAGCTCACCGTGTTATCTCAGCTGCATGTTGCAATTATTCACTGGAAAAAAAATATACAATACGATACGATAAACTTTATTGTCCCACTCAGGGAAATTTGTCTTGGACTCAGCAGCTGTGCCATAAATGTCTTGACAGCCACAATGACAACAAACAATACCTCATCAGCCATACCATCACCAGCAGTATTGCACATAACCCATAACATAATACATACATACACTATACATACATAATAGATGCCAAAAGATCACCAGAATAAAAACACTATAAAAATTATTGCACAAACTTCGGCCTCAAGCAGCATTGTTTAAGAATTTTGATGGAGGTTGGAATGAATGAATTCTTAAAACGGTTGAGTTTATGTATAATACTCTGCTACAGCCTGATTTGTTCTTACTGGCCAGTTAAATTGGAGCGAATATATAATCATTTCCTCGAGTTTTAGCATGGGTGATTCAGTCTGTAAGATTGCTACTTAACAAGGTTCTCTATGGGAAAGAAGAAAAAAAAAAAAACAGAATTTGTTTCCTCACAAATTTTCTGATAAAGAACATGGGATAAATGCCTAAAATGCAAATGTCAGTGTGAACTTACTCCTACTTACTCCTCCCACCGCTGACCCTCTGTCAGATACTAGCGTTGAGAGATGTCAGTAAAATCTTTCACTGAATACCTCAATGTCAATATGGCGAGGCACTTCAGTCTAATGAGTCCATGAAGCTGCCTTCACTGACACGCAGCCTTTAAAATTCATATCACGATCTTGCGATTTCCAAAATCCCCGACGATTCCTCGCCTCACTAGCTCAGTATGGATCATCAGTATCAGCGTGAAACACCTCTCCTGGGTCTGCATGTCTCTGCCTCGGTGTCTTTCTACCATCTCAATAAAGCAACCAAAGGGGGAAATGAAATGTGAGTTGAAGAGGAGGAGCGGCGCTGCTGCATGATGGGACTGCAGAAATGTGGGTTATGTTGGTAACTGCATTACATAACCACATTGTCTTTATCACAACAGTCTGAGCAGATAAGAGGCTGTTAACATGTCTGAGATGCACACACATAAAATCATGGGTACACATGTCCCTGCACACACACACACACTCGTGCAAACACACACAGATGGCGAGGGAGAAGAAAGGGGAACACACGGTCTCTTGCGGACTTCAATGGGCTCGTTCGCCTGTGTCTTCATATTCATATGAGCAGCTGGGGTGCAGCGTTACATAACAAGCTTTGATTATTGATAATTAGCATAAAGAGTAACTTAATTAAACAAAAATATCTCACACAGGAAGCTCGCAGAGGATGCAGTCAGCAGATTCGACCCAAACTCTGCCTGTGCTGCGAGCTCTGAGGAACCAGCGCTGCTCCGTCGCTGCCAAACACCGAGCACGAGTATTAAACTTAAAATATCAACCAATAGGAACCAGTGATCCGCTCCTCTGCCGGTAGGACTGACACCATTATCCTGCATTCAGAAGACGACTGAGGTGTAATGTAATTGAGCGAAACCTGGCGTCGTCCGGAGCATGAAAATGTCATGAAAATCAAGCTTCCTCGCTGTTATTTTTGACATTTTTATACACGGCTTTTAATGCCACATGTAAAAAGATATTTAATTTCTTTACCAGCTGCTTGTTTGTCTCCTCAAGCCAAAACACACCAAAGAGTAGCTAAATCGTAAACATATCGATATCGCAATATTGCATTGAAAATTTCTGTAAAAGTACGCACTATTTAGTTTATGCGGTGGAAGTAAAAGGCACTCGTTTGCACCTGTTGTTAGATGAGCGGCGATGGGCCCAGGTGAGTTGGGCGCAAAGGGAGCGATTTGCTGCTCACCTTTCCCTCTCATTGGCCGGATGGCCTGTGATGTCACCGTGCATAGATTCACTAAACGAGCCCAAGTTGTCGGGCTACTGAATATACATTTTGAGCAACTGCAGATAGAAATATAAAATATTTTCCAATACAATGGGTTTTTGAATATTGAAATCAATATCATAATCGCAATACAGCGGGAAAATACCGCAATATATTTTGTCAGTATCACACACTGACATTGAAGCGGCAGTAGTGAGCCCTACAAACCAGCTGCTATCATAATTCATACAGTTAGTTTACTTTTTTTTTTCTTAGCAAATTAAGTGCTGCATGATGGATCCAAGAAAGTTAGTCAAAATGAGAAGGAATGAAGGAGTCGTCTATCCTGTCCTATTTCAGGCATAACAAATTTCAGCTTGACTTTTGGCTCCTCTGCCCTCATTCTCTCCTGTCAAGAAAGATTCGATAATGCCAGTTAGTGGAGCTCCGGGGTCATGAGGCGTCCTGGTTCACAGAGGGCGGTCATACACTACAGATTAAAGGCTGAATCCAACACCGGGGTCTCCCATGACCTGCAAAAATAATCCATAATGGGTGAGCTTGGGTGCACAAAGATACACCCAAGCTCACATATTACACATTCATATGAGTGTTCATACGAATGTTTTCACCTTTAAAACAGCGCTCTGTCGGTACGAGGTGCTGGACTGAATTTTCCAGCCTCATCGTAATGTAACCTCTCTCTTTTGGTGGGATTACCCTCCCACCTCAGTTACTTAAGAAAGGCTTGTAAGAGTGTATTTGCTCTCATGTGCTCATATAATCCTCTGCTTGTCCCTTTTATCCCCCCCCCCCCATTCCTTCACAAGCTGGAGGCAGGAGCACAAGGAGCCTGGGACCACCGTCCACACTCAGTACAGGGTTAAAGCTACGGCTGGACCTCCATCCATCAAAAACACAGGCCAAAGACTAAACTGAGGACTACATCTTTATATCTGAATGTCGCAGCATCTAAACTTGCTCTAAGGTCGATTGAAGGGCTCTTCTGACCATCCCAAAGTCTAAAACAGGAGTCTAGAGAAGACTGAAGGGTTTCTACAACTGTCCTTAAGTCTAAACTCAGGACTAAAACTGACTGAAGTTGATTCTGACCGTACCAAAGTCTAAACTTAAGTCAGGGAAGGGCTTTTTCGTCTCATAACCTCAAGACTAACCTGAAGAAATGGGCTCTTCTGACTGTCCTAAAGTCTAGCTCTAAGACTTAAGTTGACTTAAGGGCCTCTCTGACTGTCCCAGAGTCTAAATGCAAGACTTAAGTTGACTAAAGGGTTCTTTGGACTGTCTCAAAGTCTAAAGTAAAAACTTAAATTAATTGGAGGGGCTGTTTGTGTTGTCCCAAAGTTTAAACTCACATCACTGAAGGGCCTTTTGACTGTCCCTCAGTCTGGACTTGAGACTAAAGTTGACTGAAAAGCTTTTCTCACTGTCCCAAAGTCTAAACTTAAAGTCTGGCTAAAGCGATAACCTCTTGTGACTGGCCCGAAGTCTGTCCTTAAGATATTGAAAGACCTTTTGACTGTCTCAAGGTCCAGCCTCAAGACTAAAATTGACTTAAGGGCCTCTCTGACTGTCCCAGAATCTTGGGACTCGAGACTGAAGTTGTTTGAGGAGTTCTTTGGACAGTCTCAAAGTCTAAAGTCAAAACTTAAATTAATTGGAGGGGGTCTTTGTGTTGTCCCAAAGTTTAAATTTGCATCACTGAAGGGCCTTTTGACTGTCCCTCAGTCTGGACTCGAGACTAAAGTTGATTGAAAAGCTTTTCTCTCTGTCCCAAACGCCTAAACTCAAGACTTGAACTGATATTGATTAAAGGGTTCCTCCCAAAGTCGATCTTTAAGTCGCTGAAAGACCTTTTGACTGTCTCAAAGTCCAGCCGCAAGGGACTAAAGGTCCCAGTGCTTTTGCCATCAGGGAGATTATGGATAAAGAACAAGCACTCGCCCAAACTCATCTTGTAACTCACTTCCTGAAACACACGATCATGTGATGTTTGAGATTTTGCCTGTTTTCTGATCGCACGTTGTTGGTTTTGCTCCTCATGATTGCTTATATTTTTCACTTGGGGTTTTCCTGCATACATTTGTTAAGTTTTGTGTTAAGTTAAGAAAGCTGGTCTGAAATTGAACGTGGCACAGCGACTGGGGCTCGGAGCAAAATGAATTCTCAAGGAAGATGAAAGGCTGGTCATTATATTTTGCCCCATTAAAACAATGTTGCTAACAGCTACCAGGAAGTGCCATTTCTACTTATTCTGCTTCTGTGAATTAGGCTGAATGACTGAAGTTTCATCAGAACACAAGTGAGGTAACCTCCTGAAATAGAAATGAATAGGAAGTTCAGCTCAGCTGTTGTTGGGGGAAACAGCCTTGAATCCCACCCATAATAACAGCCACTCGACGTCAACGACAAAACAATGGAGGCGGTTCAGACACCTGACAGGAACGGCCAAGAAAAACGGAGCCGGCGGGCATTTTCACTACAGATCCCAGCGAGGGACAATCTTAAGCCCGGCTCATTTATCACATACTGTGCCCCAAATTTTTTTTTTTTTTTAAAAAGTATGAAACCTTTTTATTAGTCCTGATAATTTGACTAACAATGCACTTCAATGCAGCTCTGGCTCCTCACATCAACATCTTGACTATCTTCACCCGGTGTGCATTCGAAGCGAAATGAAATGTTTCAGTATTTTGCCGATAGGTCAATATTCAATTTGTAATTACGATCATTAAAACTGTGTTGTATAATTATGCAAGATTAACGGTGCAATCCCATTGTTTCCAGCTCCTCCTTACAGACACAGATCCACATATTGTTTTTATTATGGCCTTGAGACATATAATACTAACACTAATACTAAATACTATTAATAATATTAACAATATCATCATTTATATAGCACTTAAGAAACAGTCACACAGTGCTTCATACAGCAAACAGAGACATGAGGACACATAAAAACACAGCAATAAAAAATAAAAGTCCATGAAGAATAAAATTACACCATATTAAAAAGAAAAAAATGTCAAAACCCGTAAACAAAATAGAAACTAGAAACTGACTCGGCCTGCCATAATAATCTCAGCATTTTTTCCTTTTAATTTATTTTTTTTCCCTGATTTTTGTTGGCCAAGTTAGTCACCAGGGCGGCGTTGTCAGGTGTGACACAGCTGGCTGTCTTTATAAGATTTTAATGCCAACTTGCAAAAAAAAATAAAATAATAAATGCATCTATATGTTTGTAACTTAAAAATCAGTTTCACAAACCAAACCAGTGTCTCTGGGTTCATTTAAAAAAGAAAAATAAGACACCAACTGGAAAGACAGAATATAGTTTCACCATATCTCTCTATGCACGAATTATTCCACATTATTAGTCCTTTTTAAATCATGTTTGTGGCATTAAAACCTATTTTCATGTTCACAAGATGAACAGTTCAAGGTCGCTGGAGTAGAAAACCATACATGAATCATATATACATATATTTTGGGCAGTATTTCCCCCTGTTGATGCATTCAGAGTGAAACCTGGTTCAGTTTGGTCGTTGCAGCAGCCGTGCCCGGAGGAGTGAATCAGGCCGGGGGTCATCACTGACCTCCTGCTCCACCCGGCACCGCGGGGGAAACACACTCCTGACAAAAAAAATGCTAAATAAAACACACCACTAAAGCCATTAGCTGCAGTGAATGAGGTTGAGAGGGAAGGCTGACCCAAATCCACCGACACCGACCCACAAAGACCCCAAGGCCAGAAGGAGTCATTTCAATGCGACGCCCACTCGCACATCTATTTGTTTTCTGGGCGACTTAAAGTCACAACGGCAAATTAAATGACTTTTTCAACTCGTTAGCTCATTTTCCATGGCAGAAAATATTCACCAGTTGAAAAATAAATGCCAAATAATTGACTAAAACTGGATTCATATGTGTTTATATGTGACATAAGTCGCACATTTATGAGCATTTTTGATCTAAGTTTAATCAAATAATTCTGCTAACTTGTTTTACAGTTTGATGCATTTTCTTCCTACGAGGAGGACAAAACCGGACTTGAAATCTCTCTTTTTTTTTTTTTTGTTTTTTTGTTTATTTTGTGCAGACGGAGCAGCGGTGCAGGACGGACGGGAGCGTTCTGCGCCTGCACCGCCAGCCGCCGCCGTTATCAGATGGAAAGCGTCCCGTTCAGGATTGAAGTGCTGTTTGTTTAAAAAAAAGGGCGAGGTCAGCCTGAGCGGGAACAAAGGCTGTGTGTTCGACAAGACGCCCCGCCGGGAGGAAACAGCTCCCTGACCTCACAGGGGGTGAAAGGTCGCTCTCACTCGCTGTGATTAAGTGCAGTGGTGAGGCTGTGTGTATGTGTGTTTATGTGTGTTAATGTGTGTTTGTGGAGCTATTAAGTCAATGTCGGCGCGTCGGAGAACAGGATGAAGGGGGCACGCTGTTTTCTGCAAACATTCAAAAGCCTCTTTCTTCGACATAAGTCAGCAAAGACAGTTTTCCAGCCGTTTATTCATGACTTGTTTTTGTTTCACCTGCGTAAGACGGAGCTGTGTAACCGTGGAAACGTATGAATTTGCAGGTAAAAGGAAATGAAATAGAGACAAATCACAAATGCATGCATGCAGTGGTTTATATTTTTATATTTTAGACTGTCTGAGGGTAGGCAATGCTGTTAAAATGCAATAAATGTGCTTCAGTTCAAGGTCAAAGGTCAAAATGCGGCCACAACATTCCTGCAGCAGCCACAGAAAACAAGCAGAAAACTTAATGCCACCATCTACCTGAAGTCTGCTCTCTGTGTTGTTTCTTTATGTGTTTCTGTTTTTGTGTGTGTGTCCTCTGCTGTGTGGACAGGAGACAAACACTGCCAGCCTCACTTCCTCTGGGACAGTGAGAGCCGCTACAGCGTCAGTGTCAGCGTCGTGCACAAAAACAACAGAGAGCATGTCAGGGAAAAAAAAAAAAGCATGTGTGCGGCTGAGCTCTGTGACCGGCCTGCCACCGAAACCACCGCGACCAGCAGCCGCCCAGCAGGCAGAGCTGCTGGGAGAACGCTGCAGGGCCAAAACACCGAGAGAGAGCGCACATGTCGACAAAAATACATCAGCTGCACCCGGCGAGAGGCGTTCAAGGCACACGACAATATCAGACACAAATCAAGTCCATGAAGAAATATAAAACCGTAACTCTTCACTGAAGCAGATGATAAAGCATTATGAAACAGCAGGAGCATAATGTGTGTGTGTGTTATCAAAATGCAAACAACTGGAACAACTGTTGAGTGAACTGCATCATTTTACAGATATGATGAAGCGAGAGATACGAGCTCTGTGATCAGATCTGAGATCAGCTGCGATATATTGTGGAAAAAGTTGATCTGCACTTGTGAGACATGTAAAACCTGTGATGTGATACATGACGGGACAAATACAGCTTCTGGCACTCATTTGAACATGGATTTCAGTTTGTGTGTGTGTGTGTGTGTGTGTGTGTGTGTGTGTGTGTGTGTGTGCTAAAACCCAGGGCTGTTTCTGGAAGACAAGAAAGTGGGAAAAGATGGAAGAGATGAGTTGAGGAAAGCCTCGAATAAGAAGAAGGAGAAAGAGAAAAGAAGAAGAAGAAGGAGAAGGAGAAGAAGAGGTAGAAGAAGGAGAAGGAGAAGAAGAAGAAGAAGAAGAGGTAAAAGAAGGAGAAAGAGAAGGAGAAGAGAAAGAATTGCGATACTGAGGGGAAAAGCCAGACTCACGCGTTGCAGTAGGGTTTCTTGTCGTAGCCTTTGTAATTTTTCATGTTCAGGGTCATCTTGCAAACCTCGCAGTGGAAACATCCTTTATGCCAGTTCTGGAAACACACACACACACACACACAATTAGGACTGTAATCATGAAATGCATTGGCACAAGTGTCATTCAGTGCCGACAGACCAGGTTAATAATCACCACATCACCAAAATGCAACAGACACAAACAAAATCCTGAAGTCTTACGTGTCATCAGTCTTTATGTGATACAGCACAAAAATAAATAAATACGGCACTTATTTACTGCTTGGGCAAGGCCACTAAGCTGCCACTCAGGAGGCATTTAAACCCCACAGGAGCTGGAGAAGAGTCGAGTGCTGAGCTCAGCCTGGCAGAGAGCCGCTGGCTGACGGCACACAGGCAGATCGAAAGCTAGTCTGCATCGACACACATCATGTCATGTACCGCTTGCCTAGCTAATGTTAGCTGTTAGACAGGAGGAGGCTGCCTGGACGCTGGCAGAATTGAGTTTTGAGGAGGGTTTTTTTTGCACGCGGCCGTCCTAACTGGCTTGTGGCTTGGAGTGCAGGCCTGTAAGAGATATTTGTCTATTACCGAATCTAAACACATGAACCCTGAGCCTTTATGGGATGAACTACAATCGAATTAAAACGGTTTAATCGAGGCATGTGAAACCTGCCTGTGATTGAAATGGTGTATCAACGTGAAAGGGAAAAAAAAAAGGCTGGTCATATTTTTCTGCAGCTAGTTGATGGCGGGGGAGTGGCTGGTGGCATTAACACTAAGATAAAAAGAAAGGATTATTTAACAGATTGATCTCACGACACTCGTGTATGACATATGAAATAATTTTGAATCAACAGTATGGTTAAACAAAAGTCGGTCAGAGGGACATTGAAGGACTTTCTGCCCAAAATGAGACTCTAAAATCGTCTCTGCAGAAAGGAAAGGTTACTGACCTCTACTGGTGACGAATGGGAATTACAACAACATCACCTGAACTGATCGTTCCTTCACACACACTCAAGAAGAGGATAAAAGCTGCGACACGTTCAGAGCAAACTGAGCGATCCAGAGAGCCAAACTGATCCGAGTCTTTCACCGGCAGAGCAGCTGGCAGCTTCAGTTTGCACAAAATAATTCATATCAAATGCTCTTTTTTTTTCAGCCAGTTGAGCAATCGGGGTTTCCGGGTTGCAAAATTGCAGAAAATCCAAATGCTTTTATTCTGACATGTACATTTGTGATGGTGGGTAATAGTCTTGGGTTAAAACAGCAGGTACAGATACTTTTTTTTACTTACTCTTTACTTTACAAAACGACAAAATTACTTGTCTCTTTCTCACTTTCTCTATCACTTTCTCAGTTTCTCTGTCAACCTCTCTCTCTCTCTCTCTCTCTCTCTCTCTCTCTCCCCATCACTATTCATTTCTCTTACACACAAATAAACATACAGGTTTAGGGGTTAGTGGTGATAAAGGCGTGTCAGCGGCTGTTGTGTGATGAACTTTGGCTAATAATTTAGTTTTTCTTCACTTTCTAACAGATTTGTGGCACATGCAGCGTCCTGGAAGAAGACTCTTCATATACAAAAAAAAAAAAAAAAAAAAAAAGTGATGTAGGCCTGCGTGTGCTGCCATCTGATAGCTTATAGCACAGACAGTGAATGCATGATACTGCTGAAGATACATGAATAATTGATCCATTGTTATGTAACAGATGCTTATGAAAGTGTTACCAGCGAAGAAATTTAACAACATGAGAGTGTCGACTGAATTAAAAACAATTTAACTGAACTGAAGAGGTAAAGTCCCTTATGAGTGGCCGTTATGAAAAATACCTAGAGTAATCCTATGATAAGTTTTATGATAAAATCCCAACCTATGTGGGATTATTACAGTATTGTGACGCCATAGCAGGTAAAAACACCATGAGGTATGATAAAGTCACTGTTGAGGAGCACAGACACACTACAAGAGATCTTAATGTTAAAATGACTCTTCAACTCCAATTAAGCGCATTGTTATATGAAATATTACAGGAATATTAAGCACAGGAGACAAAACTAAACTCACTGTTGAGTGACTCAGACACACTATACAGTTAAAACAGGTTATTATAGTGAAGTTCCAAAAATGACAGGAAATCTATATGGGAGTCATTAAAATACTACTACTACTACGACTACTACTGCTACTACTACTACTACTAATAATAATATTAAAAAAAAGATATCCTCCAGTCCAGCATCACCACCAATACCAGCCAAAAAAAAGAAAAAAAAAATCGGTTTTTGATTATTTTCACCCATATTACATGGCTGAACGATATCGTGTGATCATATCGTTTTCTAGATATGAACATGTGCGTCATTAATATAATTATTTATTTATTATTTATTTATTTATTTATTTTTTTTGAAGAATGCTCCGTTTTAACTGCTGTTACACTTGTAATATTATTCCTGCGTTGTGTCGAGGCAGAGGCTGCAGCAAAACGTTTGACTTTTATTTTTTTTCCAAATTTATTTCCATGCAGCTTCAGACACTGACTGGGCTGTTCGGATCAATAACATAGAATAATTGTTGTTGTTTTTCCAGGAATGCTTAATTTTCACAGTTGCTAACACTTTCAAATAAGTGTGAACCAACAGTCATATCGCACATCGAGATATTTGGCCTAAATGTGGAGGTATGAAATCTTGTCCATATCGTGCAGCTCGAGGTTATTTTATTTATTTTTTCTAGCTGAAAAGAAGCAGGTGTCCTCGTTTGACTCCCAGTACTCCACACCTGCTCTTAATGTAAGGACAGGTTAAAAAAAAAAAAAAAAATTAAATGAGTTAGGCGGGTTTAAACTCCATCATATCTCAGTCCTCCTCTTCAATAACTAAATACATAATTAAACAAATAATTTGATCACTCATCCCGTCTGTGTGCGCTGGGCTGGAAGTTCGCGCTGACAGACGGACTGCAGCGTCCGCTCACCGCACAGCCGTGAGTTTGGATGTTTTGCCTGCTTCTTTGCTTGTTAAAAAACAATAAAACAATAATGAATTTTTAAAAAAAGAGGTGTCAGCATCTCACCTTGTCCAGGCAGCTGACTTTCTCTGTCGGGTAGACGATCTTGCCACAGCGGGCGCACTGGGGGTTCATCCTCCAAACCTGCGCTGTGGGTCCCAGCGGCTGGTTCCCTTCAGAAAATTAAAAAAGAAAAGAGAGGCGACGCCGTGCTGAGGTCCTCACCGAGACGCCCGCACCGCCGCCGGGCCGCACACAACAGTGGTGGAGCTGAAAATGGTCAGAGGAGAGTGGGCTTGCGGCGCTCCGGTGCGCTCCGGTCCGGTCCGCCGTCAGGCTCTGCGGGAATGACAGGAGCGTCAAGCTGGCGGCAGTCAGACCGGACAGCACCGGAAGTCAGCTGCTTTTCGCCATTGTTTTTTTCTTTTTTTTTTTTTTCTTGCACAAATGTTTTTCTTTTCCTCTTCTGTGCTTTTATTGCTTGAGGAGACTGACAGGAGAACATTTTGAGGGAAAAAAAACAACAACTTTTCCCTTTCTTTGCGCTGATAGTGTGTTATGTTTTGTTTCCCTGTGTGTATCATGTGTATCCTTTATCACTTTATCACCAGCTGCTGTTTTAGTGGGGCGGCATAGCTAAACTATCGTTCATTTTGTGATAAAAGCGCCAAATCTGGTACACTCATTGGTGAATATATGTTGCATGAATCTGGATATTGAGCCACTGCAAATTTTTATTGTGATGACTGTGGCAGCCATTTTCAAAACTGGCCCCCAGTGGTTACTGGCATGGAATGCTTTGCCTACCCTACAGCTGCTACTTCATGTTTTCAGCACCACAAATTTAATTCAGAGACATTTTAAAGTGGGAAAAAGCTTTATTACAATGTAACAGAACAGAACATAAACTTTAATAGGCTCTCACATTGCCCTTCAGAGTCTACGAATCTTGTATTTTAAAAATTCTACAAGGGCAAAATCCTTGTCCTGAGGTGTGTGACAGTGATGGAGTGATAAAATAAACCACATGGGTAAAGGAGACATTTAAGCTCTAAAAAAGCATAATGAAAGTAAATTAAGTTTTTTGCTTTCAGGAAGTGTTTGTATATATATTTAGCTCAAACAATCACAAAGCTACAGTAAAATAAATATGGCTTGTTTGCTGTCACTAACGACATGGCTTTTTTTTTTTTTTTTTTTTTTTTTTTTTAGCATTATCAGTACAGCATTTCAAAGAATATCAATATTTTCTTACACCACCACTATCAAAATGTAATTTTGTTGAAATGTCTACATTCTACAATACATCATTTTGCAGTGTCTTACTCTCCCACACTCAGCTTTGCCACATTCCAAGCTAACTACCTAGTTTTGCTAGCTTGAAAATTTACCTCTCCACTGTTCCCCACAATAATTATTTTTCTCTTTAGCCTTTTATCTATGATGTTCAAAATGTATACATCCAAAATTATTACAGCTGAAATAAAATGTTTAGGCCTACCTTGATGGACTGTCCACTGCAGTGCTTGTCGCAGGAAGAATATGCTAGCCAGCTCGTTGGCTAGCTGGCTTGCAGTGGTGGTTGTGGTGGTGGGGCAGAAAGTGTTTGAGAAACTGAGTGTGTATAACTGTATTTTTTTTTTTTATTTATTTAATGTGTATTTACATTTTTAAAATATTTTAATGAATCATTTTAATATTTTTATTCATTTTAACAAATCAGATGCGTGCTATGGCCACTAGGGGGCGATTTTGTGATGGCACAATATCCAGATTTGTTTGAAATAGCCTATATCCACCAACACATCTACCAAATTTAATGTTTTTATCACAAAATGAACGCTTGTTGTGATATATTGAGCTAAGCCGCCCCGCTATTTGTTTTTCATTTCCACTATCAGTGTGGAGTTTGTGCTTTTTCAAATGACGGTGTGTGTGTGTGTGTGTGTGTGTGTGTGTGTGTGTGTGTGTGTGTTGACGCTCAAACATTACTTTTAAAAGTGTGCGAAGAGTTTTGCAGGATTTTTTTTTCTTTTGCAACAGATCTGTGTTGTTCTGCTGGTTTTCTGTGAGGTTTTGTGGTTTAGTGTGTCGAGTTTTGTCTCGAGTTTCAAAGACAGAGCCTAAAGCAATCAGAAAAAATACAAAAATATGGAGCAAAAACTGCAATTTGGATACATACGACTACCGACAATAGTTTTGTTGAAAATTACTGACTAGCCTACATCTGTGTTTTTCTCTGTTATCATCATCAGACAGGAAATACCGAAGCCTATAACTTATGCTCCTGTCGCAACCGTTTGGTTTTTACGCTATTTCCAATTTTTTTTCCCAATTTTTTTCAGTTTTTTAGTTTGATTTGATAAGCAAATCAAATAAAAAAGTTAATTTCAGTTCAATTTCAACTTTTATCACAGTGTCTCACCACCGAGGCTAAAATATGAAAGAGTGATGTCGTAATAAATTGTCTTTGATATGATTTGATCCAGATAACATCTCATTGCTCGCTTAAATGCTTCGTATTGAACAGAACCGTCGTGGTCGGTCTTATTTTGAAAAGGGTGGCCGGAAGTGGTGTATTATTCAAGCTTACTTGACATGGATAGAAGTAAAAAGCTCAGTTTGGCTCGGTGCTTCTAGTACGGAGTTTACAGGGTGTGAGGCACTGAAGGCAACACACACACACACACACACACACACACACACACACACACACACACACACACACACACACACACACACACTTTTCCGACAGGTGTGTGTGTGTTTCCTACAGTGATTTTCTGGTTAATACAAAACATAAAGCGCTTTTTACCTCCTGTAATATGACTGTAATATGAGGTTTGTTGTATTATTTCTTTTGCAGGCCTGTCCTGATGCAGAATATTATGGGATTAGTGCTGTGGCGATGAGAGGCACTGACGTGGGAATAAACACGCAGATTCACGTGACACGCTCACTGTGGAAACATCAAAGGGATCCCCCCGCTCCGCGTGTGCGCGTGCGCGGCTCGCGACCGTCTATGCCCAAACCCCCAAAACATCTCAGTCCCTTATACAAACTGTATTGACAAATGCTATCACACACACACACACACACACACACACACACACACACACACACACACACACAAAATCATTTGTTCACTCTTGCCATAACAAAACTAATGTCGCCATCTGCTGGTGAGTAGCGGTATGGCGCGGTAAATGTGAGCACAACAGAATTTCCATCATTACATAAGAACCAAATAAAATAATAACTGACAAAGTGAGAGAGTTTGTACATGAGACCCCCTCGGTGCTGTACATGTGGGCCTGTGGCAGATTAAGGCCGGCGGTCCTGAACGTGAACTGTCTAAACGTCTAAATAATGACGTTTATGCCGAGGAACATAAAGGAGCAGTTCACTCCAATTGAAGGGTATATTTTAACATTTCCTCCCTTCATGCCACTGGAAACTCCCCAGAAACTCACAGGACAAGCAAAGCCGCAGTGAGCCGACCCCGAAGCTGCGTCTCAGCCTTTTGTCGAGCTGTTTACGGCTCCAGTGTTCATCCTGTTCCTCTAAACAGCTTGGGCAGCAGAAGTCAGGCCCTTTGTGCTCAAGTGACGGCACTGTGGCTCAGAAACAGCCAAAATGTGCCGGATCACCTCTGACATTTTCCTCGGTGACGTTTTTGTTCATCAGAGTCCTCATTTTGCACAATGTTCAGTACAGTTTTGACTCATATGGAGGAGTTAAACATTTCATTTTCATTTTAGGGTTAACTATTCCTTTAATGTCTGGACTGAAATGGAAACTTTCACAAGTTCAACATGATAGAATCACCAAAAGACTGGACAGGCAGCGCAAACTGCAGGAATCCCTCAGGTGAAATGACAGTTTCACTTTGACAGAGCCAGGCTAATGACTCCCACAGACTTCAAGTATCTATGCTAAGCTAATAGGAAATGCTACTCATAGGAACTGAACCACTGGATGTCCAGAGGTGAAGATGGTGTCCCGAGTTTTCCTTTAATGAAAATCAACTTGTTTGTCCAGAACATAAAAAAGAACCTCTGGGTTATGTTGAGCTCTTCCTGTACATCTTTGACGAAATGACTAAATGTTGTTGGGGTTCAACTTTATTCTGCTGTGTTCTGTTTTATAGGATATTATTTAAAACCTGCATATTGAACATACTGAAGGTGATTTGTGTTTTTACAGGTTTGGGGTTCTTAGAGTTTTCCAGGGTTAGATGAATGAATAAAATGTTTGAACTAAATTATGGTTTTGACATTATCTCATGTCATAGATAGATAATTAGATAGATAGATAGACAGATAGATAGAGGTAGTTTATTGATGATTGTGTGTGTGTGTGTGTGTGTGTGTGTGTGTGTGTGTGTGTGTGTGCGCGCACGCACATGTGCTATAAGTTTGACAAAACTTTATCACAAGCTGCTGCCCTGCAGACAGAAAAAGAAAAAACTACAAGAGTTTTTAATTTCTACTATCAGCGTGGAGTTTGTACTTCTTGTGCTTTTTCAAATAATGGTGTGGTGTGTGTGTGTGTGTGTGTGTGAAGTATTGACGCTAAAACACTATTTTTAAAGAGTTTGAAGAGTTTGCCTAACGCAATCAGAAGAAACTGGAACGTACCATGGGTATCATCCTATAAAATGGTAACAGCGACATCTGCTGGCCGTAAAGTGTAACTTCAATAACAACCTGCATGTCTCCTGAAAGTCCAGGAGCCACAGGTTGACCCTCGGTGAGGCACTGACCCCCATGTGACGTGGTTTTGCTCTGCAGGGACACAAACCCAGAGAGAGGTTTGGGTCTGTGCCTCTGACAGACGCTTCAACACGACGAGTCTGACGTCAAATCCTTTTCACCATTAGAGTTATAGTTTAGCAGTTTTTGTTTTGTTGTTTTTTAATCAGCTGCCAGAAGCAGATCTTGAGCTTTGACCTTTGAGCTGAACTCTGGCACCGGCTCGCCCTCCAGGTCTGGTCAGCTGATTCACCTCCATGAAACACAACACACCTTTTCTCACTGGCTCTTCTGGCTTACATTCAGTTTCCATTCAGGATTAATTAAGGATTAGTGCCCATGCCAGCGAAAAAATTTTAAGCCATTTTTTCAGCCAGATCGAGAGGGATATCTCACTTTTTCAATGTTTTTCTAAGTTCTCACCACACCTACCTCTGTGTTTTTGACATAAATCTATCTACTCTATTTCCCCAATTAATAGCCCGGGCGTTTAATACACAAAATCAACTTGGACCCCAGGTGTTTAAAAGAACCAGGCGGCTATTCGCTGCAGGCTTTTATTCATTTTTACACAGACCTGCACCAGGCCATTATTGTGATGACAGTTACTGTCCAACATATTTACAGATAGATAGATAGATAGATAGATAGATAGATAGATAGATAGACACACAGTAACGTGCGGTGGGGTCCTTGGCATGGCCAAGGGTCAAGGGTCTTGTAGAGCATAATTTTCTGAGCAAAAAGTGTATTGGAGGAAGGCTCTAACTCATTCCTTTGATTTTTTTTTTTTATGAATTTGTAATGATTTAGCTAGATTGTATTTAAATCATAACAAATAACAGGAATGGACTAGACACTTACTTTTTGTTTTGCCAAGCTCAGAAAATTATGAGGAATTTTTAAAAACATACTTGTATCAAGGCTGATCTGGCCCTTATGTAAGGGCTTCAAGTTCCAGGAGAAGGGTTGCTTTGTGCTCCGAGAATCAGAACCAAGGTGTGTCTCTTTCCAACACAACTCCCCTACCAGCCCCCCTCCCTCAGTTCATCAGAAGGATTTGACTTTTTTGTGTTTTTATTTTTAGGACATTATGCTTATTATATCATAGGATTGACATGAACGGTGTAAAAGAGAGGGCAGAACAGGCCAGATTCAAATCCACACCACTTCTAAAAGGATTAACCTTACACGGTACCCATATTTCCAGCGCCCATATTTGACATGGTTTTGTACCACTGTTTGTGTCCCTCTCACCCCGCAGGCCCTTCTGGAGAAGCTGGAGACAGAGATCGCTCAGGCAGCTAAGAAGACCGGTATCCAGACCTTCATCTAACTAGCTCTCATCGCCTTGAAGGAGCTCGGCAAAGAAGAGGTGCCCAACATTGGAGTGGTGGGACTCATACAAGGACTACATTAAGGACAGTAGTCTTCTGAAAACTGTACATGTGAGACTGACACGCAGATCTTATTAAAGTGTTTTAAATGAATTGGATTTGATTTGTGGATTTTGTCCATTCATGTTTTCATGTAAACCGTATATAGTATAAGTAAGTTATGGTAGTAATAGTTATGAATGGATACAGTTGTAATTCAATAATTCATACACACTACCATCTGAATTAATGTATAACGATGTACAGTATAATATTACAACTGGATACTTTTTTATCTTTGCTTAAGCATGTAATAAAGTATTAGTATTATTATTTATTATAGTTATAATACTTATTAATAATATTAATAATAATATTTTATTATTATTATTACATGCTTAAGTACAGTGAAGATAATTTAGTTTACAGTTGTGATAGTATACTGTATATTGTTATACAGTAATTGAGATGGTACTGTAATTCAATGTACAGTATTTTTAAAAAATACTGTAATTCAATTTTACAGTAACTTACTGGCTTTGGATATAGAATACTGTAGAATTTACAGTAACATACTGGCAGCAAGTCTCAAGTAAGTCCCTGTAATTCACATTTAAGGTAACTTACTGTAAATTATATTACAGTATGTTACCTTAAACGAAGTACAGTAACTTACTTGAGACTTGCTGCCAGTATGTTACTGTAAATTCTACAGTACGTTTTTACAGTGTACACACAAATTTTATGTGGTGAGTAAAACTACTTCATACTTTCTTCTTCTTCCAGTTTCTGTTAATATGAAAACACAGAATAATAATAAACTAGAAATCAATAAAGATAAAAACATCTCTTTGAAAAATAATTAGGAAAAAGAATAATTTTCATTGTTGGATAAAACCCATGACCTACTGTTACATGAACTGGCAAAAGAAAAAAAGGATATTGATGTTCATAACGTTAGTTTTATAATTACTACAGGTAAATGTTCAAAAGTCTGCTCACTCGTCACTCTGCTAACCCTCACAGTTGAAATCTGACAATGATAATTTCTCCTGAACATCCACTAGATGGCAGTATAAGATCACAGTACTGACGTAGAGCACCGCTCAGCATCCTCTGTGATTCCCGGTGACAGTGTTTAATGCTGAAAATAATGGTGGTGGGTGTAAACTATAATTAGGGGCCTAAACTGCCAGGTCCCTCTTGTATTCCTGTGTGTTCTTCTTTCTTTCTTTCTTTCTTTCTTTTTTTTTCTTTCTTTCTTTCTTTCTTTTTTCTTCCGAGGAAGTCCTACTTCCCATCACCAAACTTTGCTCAAAGGTCCAGTCCCATGCCAGATTACCTCAGCTGCAAACACAAGCCAATAGTCCTGATGGTGGTGCTACAGCAAGCCTCTAAATTTCAAAACTTTGAAAATTCATAACAAATTAACCATATGTACTACAGCTTTGCAACTTTGACCAAAATGTAGCCCCAATACTGAAGAAACTTTTGTACCTTTAATCCAATTGCAAATTATGAAATCCATCACTCTGTTTTTTTTTTCAAAAACTGTAAAACTTATGAAACCTATCTCCTCCCACAATTTTTGCTCAAATGTCACCAAACTTGCTACAGAGCATCTTCAGACTATCCTACACCAACGATCCACACAGATTTTTGATTTATCAAAAATTGAGCCTACAGTGCATCGAAATGTTTGACTTTAAACGGCACTGTAAACATACACTTGCAAATTCTTGGTAAATAAATCTTTCATGCAGGGCCACCGCTCCCTACAGCGCGTGGGGCCCCGAGTACCTGCAGGGGGCCCCAAAAATTAAGGTTGATAATAAAAAAAATGTCATGATAATTATAACATTATTACATAACAAAAATTTTACAAATTAGTTTTTAACAGGCCCACCGTTGTCTTTTTTAATTGTGTACCCTACTCAATTTGAGCAAAATAAATGTTTTACCTAAAAGAGGCCCCGCCCACCAAAACACCCCCCTTCCGTGAAATGGTACAGTCTTCAAGTGCACGTCTTTTTTTCCATCGGAGTTTGCTGCTCTGCCTCCGGTGCACCGTGCAGGTGCTATTGCCTTAATAGCTTGCTAGTGTAAGAAGAGATTTATTTTTGAGGACATATTCAGCAGATTGCCTTATTTTGTATTGTTTATTATTTTGAGTACATATAATTTAATTAATGGTCACTGCATTTATAAATATTGTGTTCAGTTGTTTAGTTTTTCGTTTGGAACTATATGGTGTGGTGCGCATTGCGTGCAGGTAATTTGAGTTGTGGTTAGGATTGGCGGAGTGATGTATAAACTGGTGAGATGTCATTTTGGTTGTTTGTGGTCAGTTGTCTTTTTGTCGCTCTGGTCAATAAAGTGGTTCGAGCTAGACGAGAGAAGTTGTCCCCGTGCTCTGACTACATCCACAGCCCTCAGATAATTTAAGACTATTGGTAAGACACCCAAAAACCCTGTCTTACACTAGCTTTATGTTTTGTTGACTGAGGCAGGGCTCTCAAGTCTCACGCATTGGGAGAAGGGAAGCAAATCTGGGTGGCACAACTCTTCCAGTCGTTTCACCTGCACCTGCACCACCAAGAAAAAAAAAATTACAACAACTGCACCGGCACCTTAGGCCAGTGTTTCTCAAATGGTGGTACCCCTGGGGGTACTTGGAGGAACTCCAGGGGGTACTTGAGATTTTTTAAAATTATACAACATGTAGATCCGACCGAGCAATCTGATTGATCAATCAGACGTTTTGAATGTGCTCAAATGAGCATGACAGCACGGCTAGCCGTGCGCAAATAAAAAAAATACTGAATCAATCACTGAAAATATTACTCCGCCTACATCTTATTGTCTGAGTCTGTGTGGTTTCTATGGCAACATGAAACGTTTCACTGAAACCCGCATCAAAAGCCGCTGTCAACTTTGTTCGCCAGCATAATGGATCGTTTTGTTGTCAATTTTGATTTATTTTGCGACCTAAGTTTGGATAAATGGCTGAACGAGGAAGACAAGACAGAAGAGATTCGAGAGTGACGAGTGAGGAGCTGGATCAGCTGTAGACGCCAGGAAATGAAGCCGGTACGGCCCGGTCAACGTCTTGGGCCGTCAAATGTCTACAAGACTACCTGAAAAACACCGGGCAAACAGCTGATTTCTCACCTGTAAGGAAAGAAGAGCTAAACAAGATCCTGCATGACTTTTATGGAGCTTTAATTTCTATAATAAAGTGCCTCAGCGCAGTCAGCACCACGGACAGTACCTGCTGAGGCAGATTCAGCACCACGGACAGTACCTGTAAGATTTTCCATTGAGATGTGCAGGCTGTAACTTTGTTCTTGTTATTAATGTGTTAATGTTATCAGTTATTAATTAGCCTATTAATCATTATTAATTTGTTTAGTCTTTATGAGTTTCCTGGGCCAAAGATTTAATTAATTTGTCAGTTTGTTTGCGTCTGTACATTAAAATGAACATTTAATAAATCAACACATCTGTGAAAATTGGCGTCTTTATTTCAGAGGTAAATTGATAATAGTCTGAAAAGGTGATTATATAACTCTGTTCAGCCTTAATGTGACTGCTTACTGTCCTTACTTTTGCTGCTTAGCCACATTAATCGGAGCTGACATTAAATTGGAGTAACACACCCCCAGCTGAAATAAAACATCTGCCGGTGAGTTTATAAAAAGACAGATGTTTGCCGACACTGGAAAACAGTAGCCCATATTTAAATATAACTGTTAATGTAAGTTGGTTGTAGATAAAGATCAGCTGCTGTCACGGCAACTGTTAGATTTAAAATGACTGAGAAGTTTCCAGCGGATATTCTAGTTACAACATGATTGAGCTAGAAGAGCAGTTTTGTTTTACTATGTTTGGTATTTATTCAGCTTCGGGAAATCAAGATCAATCAATCGTTGTTTTTTGTCTTAATAACTGAATTTTTGACAGCTGTTTAAAATCTGCCTTTCCATTCATGGATGGCTGCTGTCCTGCAGGTCAGTGATTGGCTTAGTTTGAAGTTTCACATGTAGGTTTGTGAAGCTATGGTAAATTTTAGCTCAGTGAGATAGAGGCCAGTCCTTGGTGTCAAAGGTTGCAAGTTCAAGCCTCAGCTTGTGCAACATTCCCATGTGCGAAAACTGACCAAACTTTGCACAAAGGTCCAGTCCCATGCCAGATTTCCTCAGCTGCAAACACAAGTCAGTAGTCCTGATGGTGGCGCTACAGCAAGTCTCTAAATTTCAAAGCTTTGAAAATTTATGATAAATCAACCATATGTGCTACAGCTTTGTAACTTTAATCAAAATGTAGCCCCAATACTGAAGAAAGTGTTGTACACTTTACACTTTAACATCAGTTTTTCACTTATGGAGGAAATCAATCACTGTTAAAAACAAATTACCAACATCTCCATGCTGTCTAGATGTAATATGTGTATTTTCAGATTTTTGTCTTGATGACTGATTTTTTTTTTTTTTTTTTCAGGGGTTTGAAATCTGCCTTTCCATGCATAGGTGGCTGCTATCATGTGACTGGCTTGGTCAATTTGTGAAGCCTCACATTTGTTGACACTTGCCAGTTAGCTCAGTGAGATAGAACATTGTCCTTCATGCCAGAAATTGTGAGTTCAAGCCTCAACTGATGCAAAATGCACATTGGAACGCCATCTTCCTGTTCTCCACTTGTTGCTCAGAATTGCCTAAAACTGCCTGGCCCTGACCAATGCTATGCAGCAGCTATAATTGAAATTGTGATCTTATGTTTTTTTTTTTTTTTTTAACTCTTTGTCTTTTTATGAGCTTGTTCTGGTGATTGAAAAAGAGAAGTTTCCGGTCTAAAGCAGCCCATTCATTTTGTTTATAGAAATATGTAGGTATTTGTGACTGGGGATGGTCTGTTGTTTATGATCTAAAACTTGTGTGTTTCTTGTTCTCTGACATGAGGATACTGAAATATAAATATGACACTGATAAAATATTAAAAAATGAAAACATGGTATGAGTAGTTTTCATGTGTCATTGTTGAGAGCGGGGTTGGTTGAGTTTGTCTCACAGATGAAGCAGCCCAGACTTCAGGCATGGCGACGTGGGTGGGCTTAATTTTTAATTTGAATTTATTAAATATTATATATAAAATTTGAATTTATTAAATATTATATATAAATAAAATTTGAATTTATTAAATATTATATGAAGTTAAATATTTTAATTGAGTAGTTGCACCCCACGACCCTTATGGATAAGTGATTTGGAAAAATTAATGAATGAATGTATGAAAGTGATGAGGAGTGATGGTTTGCATCTGTAATTCCAGAAACTGCAGAATGCAATTCTGATGGGCAGGAAATATTAATCAACTTTAACTGGTTTTGAGGCTATTATGCAGTGTCCTGATTGGTGGAAAGTGTTGTCCCCACACTTGCATAAAGATGTGGCTTCCATTCATACAATGGTTTGTTCTTGCCACTCTTCCATGAAGGCCAGATTTGTGGAGTGCACGATTAGTAGTTGACTAATGGAATATTTACCCCCGAAATCACAATGATGCACTATTTTGTGTTGGTCAATTACATAAAACTCCAATAAAACACATTTAAATTTGTGGTTGTAATGTAAGAATAAGAATATAAGAAGAATAAGAATCACTTTAATGTCATTGTCATGGTTAACAATGAAATTAGGTGCAATCCTTCAGTGCAGTATAGAAAAACATAATAAATGTGACAAAATGTGGAAAAGTTCAAGGGGGTGAATACTTATGGAAGGCACTGTATGTGGGCCTGAACGTGAACTGTCTAAACATGTAAATAATGACGTCGACTCACAGATCTGCTCTACATGCTGTTCTGTATTGTCTCTTCAAAATATCAGTTACAGTTATTTCATTAAACAAGGAAACATGAAAATGAATTTTCATTGTCTAGGATTGTTGAGGAACATAAAGGAGCAGTTCACCCCAATTAAAGGGAAGATTTTGTCATTTCCTCCCTTCATGCCACTGGAAACTACCCAGAAACTCCCAAGACAACCAAAGCCACAGCGAGCCAAACCCGAAGCTGCATCTCAGCCTTTTGTTGAGCTGTTTACGGCTCCAGTGTTTGTCCTGTTCCTCCAAACAGCTCAGGCAGCAGAACTCAGGCTCTTTGTGCTCAAGTGACGGCACTGTGGCTCAGAAACAGCCAAAATGTGCCGGATCACCTCCGACATTTTCCTCGGTGACATTTTTGTTCATCAGAGTCCTCATTTTTCACAATGTTCAGTGCAGTTTTGACTCATGGAGGAGATAATCGTTTTATTGTCATTTTAGGGTGAACCATTCCTTTAACGTCTGGACAGAAATGGAAACTGTCAGACGTTCAACACGATACAGTCACCAAAATGACTGGACAGGCAGTGCAAACTGCAGGAATCCTTCATGAAATCTGTGAAATGACAGCAAGGTTTGCAAAAATGCAAACAAGTGTGTTTCAGGACTGGACAAGTGCACATCCTTTGTCAAATTCACAACATTTTCAGATCTGTAAATTATCAAATTAATTTCCAACAACTTAACAGGGTTTCCAGCACTCTGCAGAGGCCCTATGTATAAAAGTGCACTTAAGAAATACATCATTACATATTATAAAACACATGTTGATTGTAAAAGATATGTTGAAGTGCAATTAAGAAATACATCATTACATATCACGAAACATATGTTGAAGTGCAACATCAAACAGTTTACTGTAAAAAAAAAAAAAAAAAAAAGGCATTATTCTAACATCTGGGCGACTAGAAACAGCTGGCTTAAAATGACATCTTTTCTTAGGTAACAGCCCTGACAATAATACAAAAAATAAGAAAATATTAACCTGAAAAATGCTGATAAAAATATAACACAAAGGTTTGCAGAAAAGAAAAACTCAGTAACTCAAATGATTAAAAAAAATACAACAGAGTGCATATGTATTTCAGCAAGAGTAAGAAGCGTGCAAAATGACACAGCATCAAGTGTGTGTAGCAGTGCAGGACGTCCTTTAGGCTCTGACACAGCGCTGACTTGGCCAGAGGGAGGCGCTGTGCAAAACTGTATACGACAAAACTGTCCCGGTTACTGGCAACTGATCACTGATTAAAAAGAAAGACCTGACCAGTGAGACTGTGGTGACGTCCCTCTGAATTTTCTCTCAAGATGCCCAAAAGTAAAAAAAAAAAAAAACAAAAAACAAAAAACATCTTTCCACACTGTACACAAGTGTCACACACACTCTGATGTGTTTACACATTTATGGCACAATAACAGTAAATTCTGTGTATTGATAAATGTCTGTATCAACAAGCTCTGAAGCTTCCCTGAGGCGACGTCACGCTTTGGGTGAAACATTCAAAGGAAGGCACCATTTCATCAAGTTTACAAAACCTATGGATTATGACGTGTGACATTAACATGACATTTCTGGTATCCTGAGTTTTTAAAATGTTTTTTTCCTCAATTTTTTTACAGTCCACAGGCAGGACACAAGAACCCAAATTATGAGCCAAGGTTGGGACCACTGTGAGTTCACAAGCGTTTACTCTATGAGAAATCAAGGTGCTTTGGACAGACACGCTCACAAGCTGAATATCTGAGGGGAGAAGTGCTGACAGTAGTTTGGGTGCTGAGGAACACCGACACCTCGTCCCATTTTTATTCTTTGGTCAATCTAAATTTTATGGTCATTAGGATATGTTCACATTATGGCCATTGAGTTTAAATGGTCAGTTCTTCATTTATCATTTTATCTTCATCACAATTTGGTTAGTTGTGTTTTCACATCAACCCAAGGGTTTTAGAGAGGTACTGGTTTTCCTCACAGAGAAATGTGATCATCTCTGAACGAGCAGCTTCTCCTTTGTTCCTCACCGTGTCGAAGACAAAACGAGCCTTGTCTGCTCTGTTCTGCATCCCATGTGCTTCCTCCTTCTCAGAGTCATTTATCACCCGTTTCTCTAAAAGCCTGTCCAACAGACTTTGGAGCACAGGTCCTGATACTCTGTCGATGAAGGCTTTCCGGATAGAGAACAAATGTTTGTCGGCACTCTGACCCTGGGGCTTCCTTATGGCAGCTGATGGAAGATCAACTCGCCCTTCCCATACACAGAGGGAGCTGTTACTGTCTGTGAGAGACAGATGAACATTTCTCCTGATTTGTCCTAAAGTCACTTTAAAATGACACAAATAGTTATCGATTTTGTTGTCAAATTCTGCCTTCTTTGGCTGTATAAAAACTGATTCATCCTCAGGAGACGTGGACAGCGTGTACTCCTGATTTGGCTGGAGTTTACAGTGAGGTGGTGTCTCTATGTACGTCTCATCTGCATTTCTTTTCTTCCTTTGGTTCTGAACGTCACTGATCACAACGTTTCCAGGCAGCAACAACACATAAAGGGGAGATGTAGGATCAGGATCAACTGGAGGAGTGTAGAACAGCAGCACCACCGCCCTGATCGGATAACGGGGCAAGATTTTATTCTTGACGAGACCAAACCAAGAAAATCCAGTGATGTTGATAACAACATGAGTTTCTGTTATCTCATGTGGAAGGATGAAATCAGTGCCCTCGTCAGTCACATGAGCCACTGACAAGAACAGACATGCACCTGTAGATCTGATCTCACAATGTGGGAGATGAAGCTGGCAGACAGACTGCTGCTGGCATCTGATGTCAAACAGTGGTCCTGCAGGCTTCTTGTGATGCTGGGTGAGCAGCCTCTGGTCCCAGTGGACGATCCTGTAAGTCACATCCCCTTCTCCCTCCATGTTAAACACCAGGCCTGTCACACTGCACTGGTACAGGCCTGGACTGGTGCACTGGAACCTGTAGATTTCACTGTTTTCATCATCAGAGATCTCAGGCGTGAACCACTTAAAGCTGTGCTGTGACGTGACAGCAGGTAAACTCTGAGATCGCTTTTGTTGTGTACGTTCCTTGCTCTTCGCGGTGAAACTCAGTGATGCCATGTTGCGAGAGCGAGGCAAGGCAGCAACAGTCGAGGTTTGATGCGTGGCAGAGCTGTGAGAGGGCGGAGGTATCCAGGATGTCTCCAGGCCGCCTGTGGAGGTTCCTGCAGATGTGGAGGTTCCTGCAGATGTTGCTCTGGGCAGGTTCTCTGTCACCATGGATGACATTTCTCCAGTTTGATGAACATCTATATTGAAGTATGAAAGAATGAGGGGAATGAAGAATTAAAGTTCTCCATAAATGCATTAAGTCATACAATATAATTCAAGTTTATTAAACTGAGCAAAATACAATTATAGAACATAGGTGCTCAACAACAACAGCTATAATAATAATAATTTATATGGCACCTAGAGAAAAAAAAAGTCGGTTTACACAGCTTCACAAGGTGCCCTCACTTTGGAAGGATTCCATTATTGTTCCAGTTCCCAAATCTGCATCCCCCAAATCACTAAATGATTTTTAGACCTGTGGCATTAACTTCTCTTGTTATGAAGTCATTTGAGAAAATTGTCAAGGAAACACTTCTGACCCGTGTTCAAGATCACCTGGACCCACTGCAGTTCGCTTACAGGTCAGGCAGAGGTGTCGAAGATGCATTAGCCGCCCTTTTAAATCTTGTCTTGACTCATCTTGAGGGAGCCAAGACTTTTTACAGCCACACATTTTAGCAGAAAGATTAAGGGACTTCCACAGCATCGATCCTGGTCTAATAGCCTGGCTAATGGACTTTTTAACAGAAAGACCACAACGTGTGAGGGTCAATGATGTTTTGTCAGACACCCTCGTCTCCTCCACCGGATCACCTCAGGGCTGCGTCCTTTCACCTTTACTGTTTGTTTTGTACACAAACGAGTGCCGGAGCCAACATGTGGGGCGTCACATCTTCAAATTTGCAGATGACTCAGTAATCGTGTTGTTGCTGGGCAGTGACGACCCTGATCTTGGCCCCGTAGTGAAGGAATTCACAGACTGCTGTTCCTCATCCTTTATGTGCATCAATGTGTCAAAGACTAAAGAAATGTTGATAGACTTTCGCAAACATCTGTCAGTCACCTCTCCTCTTGTCATTGAGGATCAAGCCGTCGAGCGGGTCCATAATTATAAATATCTTGGCACTAACATTGATGACAAGCTGTCTTTTGATTTCCATGTTGAGGCTGTTTGCAAGAAGGCACATCAACGCATGTATTTTTATAGGAAACTGCAGAGTTTTAATGTTGACAGCACTTTTATGAAAATGTTTTATTCTTGTTTTACTGAATCTGTTCTGACCTTTTCTTTTATTTGCTGGTTCGGCTTACTTTCCCTCAAAAACAAAAACAGATTTCAGGGCATAGTGAGAGTATGCAGCAAAATTGCAGGCATTAACCTTAATGATATTTCTGATGTGTACAAGCTCAGAACCCTAAGTAAGGCCCGCTCACTCCTCACTGAGCAGAGCCACTCCTTGGTTGGTGAGTTTGTGTTGCTCCCGTCAGGCTGCAGGTACATCCTGCCAAGACGCAGGACAAATAGATTAAAGTATTCTTTTGTCCCTGCTGCCACAGGTCCTCTAAACAAGTGATTGATCAATCTGTTTGTTCTATTTATTGTTGTCTTCTGTGTCATATGTGGTTGTTACTCTGTGATCGTTGTTGGAGCGATTTGCCCCACGGGAACAATAAAGACTCCTTGAACCTTGAACCTTGAACCAATGGGAGATAAAAAAAAAAAATAAAAATAAAAATAGATAAAACTAAGGACATAGAATCACTTCATATGTAAAAGAACAGAATAAAAAAACAGTTAAAAGCGATGTTGAATACAGGGCTGATAGCATTCTGGTGCTGTGCTGGATCTCCGGCGTACCGGTGTGACTGTGAGAAAAAAAAAAAGGGGGTTCGCCCAGATTTATCTGACAGACAACATGGGTGTTGACAATCAGGCGCTCCATGTGCCGTCAAAAGTGAGCCTCGTTAGCCTGCAGCGGGCATCACCAAATGGCGGACGGCGGTCCGGGCACGGACCCAGTGACGGTTCTGTCCAGACCCGTGACAATTCTAATATTATTAAATATTAAATTAAATGTTAAATATTATTGTTAAATAAATCATTTGTTGTTATTTTTTCTCTGACCGTAGTGGCCACAGACTGCATGCACAGCTAATCTAGCTAACGGGGCTTCCACATAGCGCACGCACGGCGCAGACCTCGGCCGGTGCAGCCATTCATTGTGTATGTGATCGCAGGGCGCGAGGGCGCAACGGTCTGCACCGAGCTGAGCGCAGCACGAGGCTGGCGCTGGTAGTAGCATGGAAGGGTGCAAGGGAGTCATTTCGCCTAGGGAGTCCCCACTGACCAGGTGTGTTTAAAAACTGGCAGAGAAATATGATGTTTTTGCTTTTTTTTTTTTAATTTTTGTGCAATCAAAGATCAATACTGTTGTAAACTGGAGCAAAGGATTTACTACAGGCAGGAGGTGTACGTATTTAGAAATCTAGATGACTGGCATCATGAAATATGCACTACTGTTGCAAAGACAATGCAGTACAGCCGTACATTTATCACGCACGCTGCTCTGCGCCCGTCTGCGCCGTACCCAGCACAGAGTGCGGCCCAAACCACACACTATGTGAAAGCTGACAGGAGCGTCATCAATAGCCAAGCCAATCAAATCGATTGTTTACCTTCCAGCACCAGAGAGTAGTGGAAGAGAGGAGATGAGACGAGAAAATGGCTTGCTCCAAAATGAGAAGTGAAAAACGAACTTTTAAAGATGAATGGACAGACCAATACATGTTCATTCTGCCTGCATCCACTTCTAAACCACTGTGTCTCATATGATGTGAATCAATAACACTAGTCAACAACAAATTTATTGTTGAAGTTTTTTGAGCTGATTTAGGATAATTTTGGTGTGCTGAATCCAAAAATCACATTGGTTTTGCTCAATCAGGTCAACTTTCTGAAGTATGCTACATATTGGCTTTTTAACATTTTTGCTTACATTTATGGGCATTTTCACATCATATGATACAAAATTCTTTCATATTTCTTGCAATAAACAAATTCTGAAGATTTTACTTTTTCCACAAGCTTGGAGTGCCACAGTATGAACTCAAAGATTGGAGACTTTTCATTGACAGCAGCAAGTGATCGCTGAAATGTGTTCTGCTTCACAACGGCAACCAGTTTGCCTTTGTACCCCTTGCTCACTCAACTACACTGAAAGAGAAGTATGAAGCGGTGAAGTATGTGCTGGAGAAATTTTGTTATGATCAGCATGAGTGGCTTATTTGTGTTGACCTGAAGATGGTAAATTTTTTGTTGGGGCAACAGTCCGGCTTCACCAAGTACCCATGCTTTCTGTGTATGTGGGATAGTAGGGACACTGCTCAGCATTACACAAAGAAGGACTGGCCGGTGCGGCAGGAACTGGTGCCTTGCAGAGCAAAGAATGTCATCAACATTCCTCTGGTAGACAGAGACAAGATTCTCTTCCCACCACTGCACATAAAGCTCGGCTTGATCAAACAGTTCACCAAAGCTCTAGATAAGGATGGTAGCTGCTTCGCCTACTTGTGCCATGCTTTTCCAGGATTAACCATAGAGAAGTTGAAAGCTGGCATCTTTGATGGTCCTCAAATCCGTCAGCTCATCAGAGATCCTCAGTTTGAAAACTCAATGAACGAAGTGGAACTGGAAGCATGGAAGACTTTTGTTCTGGTCGTGAAGAACCTTCTTGGCAACAACAAGGCCAGGAACTATGCAGACCTTGTCACCAATATGCTGACTGCTTTCAGAAACCTTGGATGCAACATGAGCATCAAAATGCATTACTTATTCTCACATATGGATCGGTTTCCTGAGAATCTGGGATCAATGAGTGATGAGCAGGGAGAGAGATTCCATCAGGACATAAAAGAGATGGAGGCCAGGTGTCATGGATGCTGGGATGCAGTCATGATGGCTGATTACTGCTGGACTCTGAAGAGAGACATCCCTGCTGCTGAGCATTCGAGGGGTTCGAAGAAACAAAAGTTCATGCCCTGAATTTTGCACAATGACGACTTAATGTTCAATTTACATGTACTTACCTTTATCAATGTCTATTATTCAATTTACAGGAATTAAAGTTTGTAACACTTAATAAATACATCCTGTTAGAAAATGTTTTTTTTCTCTTAAAACCTATTTTGGGTGAGAACCATATAAAAAATCAACTGATAAAGTCACAAAAATGTAATCAATTTCGTGAGAAGATCAAATTTTTCAAAATCAAATTAGCAAAAAAACCTGACCTGATTGAGAAAAATAGATATCATTTTTGGATTTAGTGGTGCAAAATGGTCCTAATTCAGTTGAAAAAACCTAGACAACTTGCAAAAAAAATTTTTTTGTAACCCAGCGTAATCAATAATGTAAAATTTAGACATTGCAAGACTCGGACCTTTGCTGGGAGAAAATTTTAGTAACTGGACCTCTTTCAGTTTTATCTGAATACCCCTGGCCTACAGTGACGCACTGCAACCCACAGGACAGACTGCAGGCTCATGAAGCCCGGAGAAGACAGCCAACATGTCGATAAGGGCGTGAAGAAGAAATGGAGCTGGGCTTGGACAGAGGAGAGTGGGAGCAATGTGGCAATAGATAGTGACAAGATAGTTAATAGGGTTATTTTTCATAATGTATATATGTTATATGATGAAATTTGCCGCATACATATATACATATTCCCCCGGGAACGGAAAAAAGTTCAGGCACAGGATTTTTTTTCCACTATCAGCCCTGGTGTGTGTGTGTGTGTGTGTGTGTGTGTGTGTGTGTGTGTGTGTGTGTGTGTGTGCTTGCTCATACTGTCTCAGTACTCACATCCTCTAAGGCCTCCAGCTGGAATCCAATCTACATGTTCCAGCCTGTAGGGATGAACACAAAACCATCATCCTCTTCATCATCATCATCATCATCTGCAGGTCAACTCGAGCACATGATCCCAACACACTGGCTGCTCTGATTGGCTGATCTCTCTCTGTCTTTCTGTCCAGTCCTGAGGCCACTGAGCACTTTGGAGATTTCCCAGGAAATGCTGCCTGCACTGACTGTGTCCAGAACAAGAACCAAGCAACCAAGCTGCTCAGCCTGGACTGACTCCACCCCTCTACTGACCTCAGAGGACTGACTCCACCCCTCTACTGACCTCAGAGGACTGACTCCACCTCTCTAGGACTGACTCCACCCCTCTACTGACCTCAAGACTGACTCCACCCCTCTGCTGACCTCAGAGGACTGACTCCACCCCTCGACTGACCTGAGAGGACTGACTCCACCCCTCTGCTGACCTCAGAGGACTGACTCCACCCCACTGCTGACCTCAGAGGACTTCCTCCACCCCTCTACTGACCTGAGAGGTCTGATTCCACCCCTCTACTGACCTGAGAGGACTGATTCCACCCCTCTACTGACCTGAGAGGATTGACTCCACCCCTCTACTGACATGAGAGGACTGACTCCACCCCTCTGCTGACCTCAGAGGACTGACTCCACCCCTCTACTGACCTCAGAGGACTGACTCCACCCCTCTACTGACCCGAGAGTCTTCAGGCTGCAGTGTGGACTCTCCACCAGAGCAGACAGCAGCTTCACTCCTGAATCCTGCAGCTGGTTCTTACTCAGGTCCAGCTCTGTCAGATGGGGGTTGGATTTCAGAGCCGAGGCCAGAGAAGCACAGCTACTCTCTGTCAAGCTGCAGCCACTCAGTCTGAATGAAGAATAAAAAATACAACTATAAGACAAGAAGAGAGCAGATCTGTGGCAGGCCTCCCTCACAGAGCTGCGTCTGACTGGCTGCTTGTCTCTGAAGAGCAGCAGCCTGACAGGTGAAGCTCAAACCACTTCCTGTCTTTTAGGAATGGAATGAGTCTCGTGCTGTATCATCATGCAAGCATGGGCTCAACATTTTCCTCCAGTCAGGGTGCTGCATAACAGATTCAAACTTCCTGTCAGTCATTTCTACCTCAGCATCTAGTTATTATTATGGATTTGCCATGTTTTCTAGCAGCCTGCTCACACTGATACAGGTATTCATTTTGTAAGAAAGTGAAAATACTTAACAATAATAGGCTAATTATTCCTAAATAAATGAATATGTTGTTATTTGAAAGTCTGGTCCCCACAGTGTCTGCTTAAAAACATTCTGGCCTTTGGACAAATGGAGTTGATGAGTCCTGGTGTGTTTGATTTTCTTCCACACATCACAGCAGAGATCTGGAACCGACAACTCAGCAGCTCTTTTTGATAGAAGTCATGTGGCTCCTGACAGAAATCGAGTTTCAAACACAAAATCACTCTAATCTAAACTAAGGTTTCTCTCTCTCTCTCTCTCTCTCTCTCTCTCTCTCTCTCTCTCAGTATGGGCTGATGCTCATGGTCTGTATAATCACCTGTTGGTTCAGATGTATATTTTGGTAGAAGTTGATGCTGTTTATGATTGTGGAGATTTGAATAGTCTAATAGGGCACTTGGGGCGGTACGGTGGTGCAGTAGTTAGCACTTTCGTCTCACAGTGAGAAGGTCCTGGGTTCGATTCCCACCCAAGGTCCTTTCTGTGTGGAGTTTGCATGTTCTCCCTGTGTCTGCGTGGGTTTCCTCCCACCGTCCAAAGACATGCAGGTTAGGTGAACTGGAGAAGCTAAATTGCCCCTAGGTATGAATGTGTGTGTAAATGTCAGTGTTTGTCTGTCTGCCCTGCGATGGACTGGCGACCTGTCCAGGGTGTTTCACTGCCTTTGCCCTATGAGCGCTGGGATTGGCTCCAGCAACCCCCCCGCGACCCTAGTGAGGATAAGCGGTTTAGAAGATGAATGAATGAATGAATAATAGGGCACTTGGAAGACTGTATTAGTGAGACTGATACGAATGTTCCAGCCAGAGTCTGTTTGATAAATGTTGTAAATAAACAGTGAAATGTTGATAGAGTTTCTAAAAGACTCCAGATGTTGTGTGTTGAATGGACGGATACCTGGGAAGGATAATTTTATTCAGTATCTGTAAAAGGGAAGGCTGTTCTAGATTATATAATTACTCCCCACAATTGTTTAAGAACTTGCACTAAGTTGAACATTCACAGCCTAATGAGTTCATTGAGAAGATCAGCTGTTTAAACCTGATAGGTGATCGGTGTAAAGGACCTGATCACTCAATGATAGTCCTGAGTTTTCAAGCAGGTGGGGGCTCCGCTGTTGATTATATGGCTTCAGATAATACTCAATCTAGACAATACCCTCAGAAGAATATTAAAATGGTCTCTCCTCATTTTCTTTCCTCCAGTGAGTGCCAAATTATGCTTACTGAATTCTTAGATAAGCTCTCTCAAGTACAACATCAAAAAGACATTGATAAATGGTATGGTGAGTTCTGTAAATATTTCTGTAAGGTGGCCAAAGTCCGTAGACATCCACATTCCATTAGGACAGGTGGATTCTCTAGAAAACCTAAACCTTACTGGAATGGAGAGTTGAATGTACTGTGGAAGGAGATGAGGATGGCAGAGAAATCATTTTTAAAGTGTGATGGTAATGATATGAGGAGGCAACAGCTAAAGAATGAATTTAAGGTCAAACAACAGAATTCTGACAGAAAACTGAGAGCTTGTAAAAGAAAATATGAGAGGGGTCAGGCATTAAAAATAGAGCATCTGCAAACTAATAACCCTCAGTTGTTTTAGAATTTAATAAATAATTTGGGCCCAAAAAAAGTTAAACCTATCCCTATGGAAGTGGTATTGGAACATGGATCTTCTGTTTTTGCTGAGGACAATCTTTTGAAAAAATGGGAAACAGACTTTGGTTCTTTATTTTCTGGAGGTTCCTGCTCTGCTGAGTGGGATAACTATTTTCTTGCAAGGATATTTGATCTTTAAAATGTTATGGAGGCTAATATGCAGCAGGGTTCTTATTTCTTTAATCAGTACCTAAATGCTAGTATTACTGAAGGGGAGGTTAAAAAGGCAATTGACACACTTAAACTAAGAAAAGCTACTGGCATTGATAACCTGCCTAACGACCTGCCAACCAGCGCAGAGTCATGCGTCGAAGTACGCATGCGTCGGCGTCTGCAGCTGTCAGTCAGTGCTCTCCCTAAAACCGTGACTTTCAACCATTTATATTACATTTTAGCGTTTTTCTTTCTATTATCTGTTGGTCCTTGACTACTCTCACATCAACTCCTTGGCCGGATTTTATCTTTCCATTCTCTGGATATGTGTTACTAGTGTTATATCAGTACAACACTACCCCGGCCTTCGTTGACAGCGTGGGAAAATTCAACTGAGCAACCGCATAGCTGCCACCAGCCGTGGATTTTACGGGATCTTAAACTGCTCTTTCTACCCCCGAAGCCTGATCTTCGCACCGGGCCCACTTCTGGGCCCGTGCCGGTAAGTCCCACTCCTTGACGCTCCATGACGCTCTGCTCTAACCTTTTTGTGGACCACCGCATGTAACACCACCTTAACGTTGTGGGCTCCGTTGTGGAGCCCCTCCGTGTAAGTGCCCGTGCCCTCCCTGCTAGCGACTGATACGATCAAATATTTAAGTGATCATAAAATTGTGCACCCTAGCCCGTGTACTGGCCTCCTCTCCTTCCTCCTCCCCCAGGTACCACACACCCATACATCATGGCTCCTCTTACCTCCCCCTCCGGCTGTACCAGCTGCTCCCGCCTCGCCGAGAAGATCACAGAGCTGGAGGGACGTATATCCACTTTATATCAACTCCGTGACGCCGAGGCGCTAATGGACACCATCACCCTTAACCCTCCACAAACTGACTCCCTCTGTGCTCCTGGCTCTGTTGCTGCCCGTGATGCAGCTGTCTCCGGTCCTGTTGCTTCTCTCAAGGCCACTGAAGCTATTCCTCCACCTCCGCTGCCTGTTGCCGCCGCTGCTAACCCCCCATCTGACACTGCTTCTGATGGCACTTGGATTCGTCAGGGGGCCAGGCCGAGGGCCCTGGCCAGCTCCACTCCAGCGGGCCCTAAGCCCTGTGGCCGGGTCCCTACTTCCGGCAGCGAGGGCTCGCCCTCCCGCTCTCCTCATCGCAGCATTCAGCTGGCGAATAAGTTTGCACCCCTCGCTTTCCTTCCCGTTGATGGGGACCCCCAGGGCTCTCCTCCCTCCTCCCCACTGCCGTCCCAGGGGCACCAGGGCCCACCGTCATCCCTGAGGCACCCTGTAGCCATTCCTGAGCGCTCCACTCTCCGTAAGACTTTCCGCTCCATACCGTTGTTTACACCTGCACCACAGCGCGCTCGCCCCCGCCTGTCTGTCCGTTCCTCTCCAGCGACGCCGTCTCCTCCACCGACCACTCCCCCGACCTCATCCAGCCCAGAGAGCCCACAGTCAGCTTCCCCTCGCCCACTTTTTCCTCAAACTACTTTAATCATCGGGGACTCAACAACCAGACACATCCGTTTTGTTAATGCCGTAACACTTTGTTTCCCCGGAGCCACAGTCCCAGTTATCCTGGAAAAACTTCCAGATCTGCTCAACACATTGCCCTCCTCCATCCACAGAATTATTCTTCATGTCGGGATAAATGACACGTCCCTTCGACAATCCGAGGTGACCAAATCAGATTTCAGGAAACTTTTACAACTCCTAGCCAGCTTCGGGAAATCCATCTTCATCAGTGGACCGCTCTCTCCCTACGGTCGTGGGCAGGGAAAGTTCACTAGAGTCCTTCAGCTCCACACCTGGCTCCAGACCACCTGCAGGGCACTCAGTTTAGGCTTCATAGACAATTTCAACCTCTTCTGGAATCGTCAATACCTCCTCAAGCCCGACGGTATCCACCCAAACAAACTTGGCATCCACATGTTAAAATCCAACCTGCAGTACACTATCCAATCATACCCACGTGATTGACTGTTTACTCCTCACTCCCACTCACACACACAGGTTCCCCCCTCTTCTTCTTCTGCACCCTCTCAGTGTACAACTGCCGTCAACTCCCCCTACAGGCCCCTGCAGTCATTACACCCCTCTGCCACTGGCCTCCCTATTCAGACAATCATAACCGTCAGATCCCTCCGCCCTTATGTCACTTTAAAAGCAGCAAATAAAAACAACCTTTCTCACATAAAACTGAGTGCCCCTGCTTCTGCATCTCACAAGCCTGATAACACCAATGTCAAATTCGGTTTGCTCAACATCCACTCCCTCACAGGTAAAGGACATCTGATCCAGGCTCTCCTCAATGATCGCAAAATTGACTTTCTTTGCCTAAATGAGACCTGGCAAGTACCTGGTGACTTTTCCCTTCTCAATGACTCTACGCCTCCGGGATTTGTTTACACTTGCAAACCTCGTGGCTCGGGTCGCGGAGGGGGGCTCGCAATACTCTACTGCGAGAAGTGGAAGGTTCTCCCAGTTTCCGTGCCTCCCCTCTCCTCACTAGAATGCCTTGCCTGCCAAATATCTGGTCCCACTCCCACTATCATTGCCACAGTCTACCGTCCCCCCAAGCCTCATTGTGACTTTTTAAATGAATTCTCTGCCCTCCTCACCCACCTCTCCACTCTCTCACCCAATGTAATTCTGCTGGGGGATTTCAATATACACATGGACAATCCTGCTCTTCTCCTTACCATGGACTTCTCTTCATTACTTGACAGTTTTGGTTTCCATCAGTTTGCAGATTTCCCCACACACATCAAAGGTCACACACTGGACTGCTGTTGAACTCCATATTACAGACCATTTCCTACTCACATTTAATGTCACCCTCCGGCTCTCCATATTCAAACCACCCCGTGTCATCTCATACCGCAACATTAAGGACATTAACCTGGACTCCCTCTCTTCCTACATTGCCACCTTGACTCCGGACTCCTCTTCCACTCCCGATGAGCTTGTCATCCAGTACAATAATGGCCTCACAAATATTCTCAATTCACTCGCTCCTGTCAAGTCCCGCTCCGTCTACTTTACTCGGTCCGCCCCCTGGTTCTCCCCTGCTCTCCGCTCCATGAAATCCAAAAATCGACAGCTTGAAAGACTTTACAGGAAAACTGGTCTCACCATCCATAAAGACATCTACATAGCTCAACTATCTCTCTATAAGGACTCCATCTCTCAAGCTAAATCGCAATACTACTCTGGACTTATCTGCTCTAATGCTGGCAATACCAAGACTCTCTTTTCTGTATTTAACCGCATCATTCAACCCCCTGACTCCCTCCCCACCCATCTGTACTCCTCAGACACCTGCAACTCTCTTCTTCTATTTTTCAACGACAAAGTCAATAAAATCCACCAGCACCTGGGCTCCACTTCTTCTCCCCTCCCCTCTTCTGATTTCCCCCCGTTCTGTCAAGCCCTTTCCACCTTTGAACTCCCTCATTCCTCAATTATCTCTGACCTCATCAGTAAGTCCAAGCCCTCTTCCTGTCAATTAGATCCCCTCCCCACAGTCCTGGTCAAATCCTGTCTTCCCTCCTTGCTCCCTTTCATTTCAGCCATTATCCACTCTTCACTGTCCACTGGAATTGTTCCTGCTCCTTTTAAATCTGCAGCTGTCACTCCAATCCTGAAAAAACCTGGTTCAGACCCGTATGATTACAATAACCTCCGCCCCATTTCTCACCTCCCATTCATTTCCAAAATTCTTGAGAAAATTGTTGCCTCTCAACTTCACTCCCACCTCACCCAAAACAGTCTCTATGAACAATTCCAGTCCGGTTTCCGTCCCCGCCACAGCACTGAAACAGCCCTCATAAAAATCACCAATGACCTCCTCTTGGCAGCCGACTCCGGTTTTCTCTCCATCCTCATCCTCCTTGATCTGAGTGCAGCATTTGACACTATTTCTCACACCATCCTCCTCAATAGACTCTCCTCCATAGGCATCACTCACACCCCCCTGCTCTGGTTTCACTCTTACCTCACAGGCCGCACTCAGTTCATCCAACTTAAATCCTTCACTTCACAGCCCTCCCCCGTCACTTCAGGTGTGCCCCAGGGCTCTGTCCTGGGGCCTCTCCTTTTCATTATCTACCTCCTCCCACTCGGTAATATTTTCCGCAAATTTGGTATCCATTTTCACTGCTTCGCGGATGACACCCAGCTCTACCTATCCAGTAAACCCGACTCCTCTCTCCCACCCTCCTCCCTCACCTGCTGCCTCTCAGAAATTAAATCTTGGTTCTCCTCTAACTTCCTCAAACTCAACAGTGATAAAACAGAACTTCTCTTAGTCGGTACCAAATCCACCTTATCCAAAGTTAACAGTTTTTCCCTCACCATTGACAGCTCCACAGAGTCTGGGTGTCATCCTCGACAGCTCACTGTCTTTCCACTCTCACATCAAGACCATAACCCGCTCTGCCTTTTTTCACTTACGTAATATTAATCGTCTCCGCCCATCTCTCACCCCCCACTCCACTGCCATCCTGGTCCACAGCCTCGTCACCTCCCGTATTGACTATTGTAACTCACTCCTTTTTGGTGCCCCTCACAAATCCCTCCATAAGCTTCAACTGGTCCAGAACTCTGCAGCCCGTATCATTTCCAGAACCCCCTCCTTTCACCACATCACTCCCGTCCTCCAGCAGCTTCACTGGCTCCCCGTCAAATTCAGAATCAACTTTAAAATCCTTCTGTATACTTTCAAGGCCATCCACAACCTCGCCCCCCCCATCTGTCTGATCTCCTCCATATTAACACCCCCTCTCGCTGCCTCAGATCTTCCTCATCCCTCCACCTCTTTGTACCCACCTCCCGTCTCAGCACTATGGGGAGCAGAGCTTTCAGCCGCTCTGCTCCCCAACTCTGGAACTCACTTCCGCCAGAAATCCGAAACACTGACTCTCTTCCAGTGTTCAAATCCAGACTCAAAACACACCTGTTTAAGATAGCCTATTCTCTGGAACTATAACTACTTTGTTCCATTTCTCCATTTCTTTTTACCGTGTATGCCTTTAATCTGTTGTTTTATTGTACTTGTTTTTATTATTGTAAAGTGTCCTTGAGTGTCAGGAAAGGCGCTTATAAATAAAATGTATTATTATTATTATTACTGAAATTACCCTGCTTATTTCCAATTTTAGCTCATCTTTTTTTCTATCTGTTTGGAGTATAGCTTGGTCCCCTCTGTTTGATGTAAATCTATCGTAAAACCTATCCCTAAGTCTCAAAATAATGATCCTAGAGTTCCTCTGAACTATAGGGGGATAAGTCTTCTCAGTTGTGTCTACAGACTCTATTCTAGATGGTGTAGCTTCTGGATCAGCAGATGCTTCTGTAGGGAGTTGAAGGTGGAGCTAAAGTCCACAAAAAGGATGCTGGCGAAATTTCCTGGGGAGTCCAGGTGCTGGAGGAGGAGGTGCAGCAGGCAGGCTACAGCATCCTCTGTGCCCCTCTTTGCCTTGTAGGTGAATTGGAGAGGGTCCAGGTGTGGGGTGACAAGTGGAAGAATGATGTTCAGCAGCAGTTTCTCCAGGCACTTCATTACTATGGATGTTAGGGCTATGGGGCAGTAGTGGTTGAGTTCTGTGGGTCTGGGTTTTTTTGGTACTGGGATTATAATGGCGGTTTTCCATAGTGTGGGTATTGTGGCAGTCCGGTAGGATTGGCAGAAAAGTGAGTGCAGTATTGGAGAGAGCTCCCTGGCACAGGTCTTGAGCACCCTGGCTGTGATGTCATCAGGCCCTGGGGCTTTGCCAGGCTTGCAACGACTCAGATGGCGCCGTACCTCCTCTTCTGTTAAAGCACTGGCGGTTCTGGGGAGGGGCCAACAGGGGCCAGTGACCCCGTAACACTGAGTCTGGACCCCGCTGTGGCCCCCCCTCCGAACAAAGATTAGAAATTGTGATGAGGCTTTCACATAGTGCGCGGTTTGGGCCGCGCTCTGCGCTGTGTACGGCGCAGACTTGCACAGAGCAGCGTGCACACGTGTGCAGAGTAGGGCGCACGCACGCACGGCATGCACGTATGTGGCGCTGGTTGCTACGTGACCGAAACAGACGTTAGGAAGTAGTTTTCTGTTCTGGCGCACTTTTTCTCTGGTGGACAGCACAGCAGCTTCAGATGAACCATGTAAAGAGGCAAATACATTCTTTAATTTATGAATTAGCTGAACTAATGCTTCTAAATAAATTATGTTACATGAATGAAGGCTGTATTTTTTTCCTACCTGTTACCTGTTGTGTGTGTGACTTCATTGTCTTTGCAAGAGTAGTGCATATCTCATGATGTCAATCATCTAGATTTCTAAATATAAATGCAGACTGGTGCGCTCCGCAATCACATACACAATGAATGGCTGCGCCGGCCGAGGGTTGCGCCATGCTTGCGCTATGTGAAAGCCGCTTTCGAGCGTTGCACCGCTGGAAACGGGAGTCAGTTCTGTTGATCTACAGTGAAAACGGCGAGCTTGAAAAGTTACCAACCACCCGACAAGAGGCAAGATTTTAGAATCAGGAGTTTGTACTAAGTGAGGAGTTTGTCTGTACTAAGGTTAAACTGAAAAATATGATGTTTCCATTGTTTCTGTCTCTTATATTTGTGTCTCAAATGTGATATTTTGAACCATTCAATTTGGTTACAATGGGTAATCACTAGTTTTATTGAAGAAAAAAAAATCTGATATAATTTTGAATCTTTGTCTTTTTTGCCCCAAGGTTGAATGTGCCCCTTTGACAAAACCCCTGGCCCCAGCCAGGGCCCTTCAGTAAAATTGGTCTAGAACCGCCACTGTGTCAAAGGGGCCGGTTCTTCCGGGGCTGGTGGTGGGAGGGCTCTCAGCAAAGCCTGACACTGGGATGAGAAGTCCTGGTTGTCAAAACGGGTGTAGAATGTGTTCAGGTATTTGGTGAAGGTGTCTGGATCACTGACTGTACATGTGGATTTGGGCTTGCATCCTGTCAGGGTTTCCACCTTCTGGAAAGCTTGCTTAGTGTTCATATTACTGAATTCTGTTTCAAGTTTGTTTCTGTAGTCCAGTTTGGCTTTAAGAACCTTGTTCCTTATGTTCCTGATTATTGCCTTGAGGCTGGCCCAGTCTGCTTGAAGGATTTGTGTTTTTCCTTCAGGCTCTGTTTAAGTTGTGGAGTAATCCAGGGTTTTGAATTGGGATATATCTTTATTGTTTTGGTTGGAATTGTGGTACCTATGCAGAATTTGATGTAGTCTGTAATGACAGAAACCCTGTCATTCAGATCCCCATCAAGATGTCCCACATGGTACAGGCCAGGGAGCCCTGTAGTTGGGTAATGGCGTCCTCCGACCATCGGGGGGCGCTGTGGCACTGTGCTTTGTGGCATTTTAGCTCCTGTTTGTACAGCGGAAGTAAACAGATGACGCTGTGATCAGCAAGTCCGAGTGGAGGGTATGAACGGGCACAGAAAGTACTGGTGATGTTCCCGTAGCAGAAATCCTAGATGTTTCCCCTTCTTGTTGGAGTATCCACACATTGTTGAAGTGATGGTAACACACAGTCCAGTCTGCAACTGTTAAAGTCCCCCAGAATGAACAGCGGAGCACCGGGATACTTGGCTAACATAGCATTAGCATCCTCGGCTGTTAGCTCTGCTGCTATGTTGATGTTAGCACTGGGGGCTACATAGACGCAGTTGACCACAACAGTGGGGAATTCCCGGGGGAGATAGAAGGGACGGAGGGACAGGGTCACCAGCTCCAGGTTAGGTGTACACACTTTACGGTGCACTTTGATGTTATTACACCACCTGTCATTGATGTAAAGGCAGACCCCACCGCCTCGCGTTTTCCCCGAGTGCCTCGTCCTATCGGACCTGATGATGGTGAAGTTATAGAGGCTCACCTCAGAGTCGGATACCGACTCCTCCAGCCAGGTCTCAGAAAGAGCAATGATGCAGATGTCCCTGAAGGCCCTTTCAAAATGGCACCTTGCATGTAATAGATCCATCTTGTTACGGAGTGACCGAACATTGGACATGATGATGGTGGGGAGAGGTGATGAATGATTTGGTATTTTGATTTGAGATTTGAGATGAAGTAGCAGCTTGTGGCGTTAGACTGGCTGATTGCACGGTTGGCACTTTTCTATACGGAGATGATACAGTCCTCCTTGCAGAGACTGAAACTGATCTCCAAAATTTGTTGGATATCGTGTGCTGTTGGTGTAGTAAATGGAGACTAAAGATAAATAAAGATAAAACTCAGATTATGAATTTCAGGAAAAAGGGTGAGTTACACACTAAATTTAAGTTTCATTTTGGGCCAACACTTTTGTCATTTACTGAGTATTATCAATATTTAGGACTTACTCTAGATGCCCATCTTACTTTTGAAAGAAGAGTAAAAATCTTATCTGACTGTGCAGGTCGGGCTCTGGGTGCTGTCCTGAATAAGGTCAAGTTATGTAGAGATCTTGCTTATAAAACCTATATACAGCCATTTAAATCTTGTGTCTGTCCTATTTTAGACTACAGTGCAGGGGTTTGGGGTTACTGTAAGAAAACAAAATGTGATGCAGTTCAGAACAGAGCCATGCGATGTTTTCTTGGTTTACATAAAATGGCCCCCAAACTTGCTGTATGTGGTGATCTGGGTTGGGAGCCATGCCAAGTGCAGCACCAGGGTGACATGGTGCGACTGTGGAATAGATTAATTAACATGCCTGATAATAGACTTACAAAACAAATTTTCTTTTGGGATCGTTCAAATAACTGTTCTTGGACCAGAGTACTGGCCAAAATATTTGATGAGGCAGGTCTACAATACATATATAGAAATAAATTATCCTGCAGAGCTAGTCAAATTAAATCAATTTATGTCATCATTAAAAAGTGCAGTCTGACCTGAGAGTCTTCAGTCTGCAGTTTGGACTCTCCAGTCCAGCAGACAGCAGCTCCACTCCTGAATCCAGCAGGTGGTTCTCACTCAGGTCCAGCTCTGTCAGATGGGGGTTGGACTTCAGAGCCGAGGCCAGAGAAGCACAGCTGCTCTCTGTCAACCTGCAGTAACTCAATCTGAATAAAGAATAAAATATGTAGCTATAATTTCCAGTGTTTGGGATATTTATCAGTCAGAGATTTTTCAATAATACAATAATAATAATACTGATAATACTAATTTATATTTATGTTACACCTTTGAAGCAAAGTTCCAAAGTGCTTTGCAAAACCATCAGAGTAAGTGAAAAGATAAAGATTTGGGATATGGTAATATCTTATGGCATCAGTGTTGTCCTCTCCTGCTTTAAAAGGCTGCATTACAGTAAAGGGATGCAGTTTTCTCAACTTATTAGACGTCCTCGCTGCTCTGTTATTGGCCTCAGCCTGCTCGCTCATCATATCCATATTACTAATGACTGTTTAGCACTAATTTACACTTTCATGAAAGAACCAACCAGTCATCCTAACAATATCCTCACAATATGGATATCACAGTATTCAGTCAAAAACACGGTGACAGTCCACTGTGTTCATATGGCTCAGTCTTAGGGACTACAGACAGAAAATATCCTGAAATATACAAAATGTTCATTTGGCATGGTCGTCTGTCAGCCTGCAGAGTTTAAACAAAGTTTTGCATGGGAAGTAGGTGAGCTGTGAAAAAGTGTGTGAAGATGATCAAAATAATAATCAATGAAAAACAAGAGGTCCTAAAGGTTTAGTTGAGCTTCAGAACAGTTACAAGACAACAGTTACCATGAGGGAATGTGATCAGGATGGGAAAAGTTGGACATATCAACTCCATCCCATCATGCCTAATCTGTGAAAGATACCAGAATGCACTGATATGAACACATGGGATTTTTGTCCCTGATGATTCATTAAAGAAAATATTGGAATCCTTTGTGAATCCATAGTTGGACAAAGACCTGGATGATGGTGTCCTCTATACGCTCTGTGGAATTACCACAATAAATATCAGATTCCCACAGACAGAGGCCATTTGGACCCCTGCATGTTGAAATAATGTACAATATCATCACTCAAGTTCACAGTTTTTCATTTCAACACACAAAGATTGTGGGAAAATAGTTTGACAACAATTTGAGATGGAAGCCTGTAAAACTCCTGTTCAGCTAACAGAATATTACATGTTCACACATCATTAAAAAGTGCAGCCAGACCTGAGAGTCTCCAGTCTGCAGTTTGGACTCTCCAGTCCAGCAGACAGCAGCTTCACTCCTGAATCCTGCAGCTTGTTGTAGCTCAGGTCCAGCTCTGTCAGATGACGGTTGGACTTCAGAGCCGAGGCCAGAGAAGCACAGCTGCTCTCTGTCAACCAGCAGAACCTCAATCTGAATAAAGAATAAAATATGTAGCTATAATTTCCAGTGTTTTGGATATTTATCAGTCAAGAGATTTTTCTAAATATTCAAAAAGGCAGGACAAACCAATGAAATACTTATTATAACAATGATATTCATAATAATACTGAAAATACTAATTCATATTTATGTTACACCTTTAAAGGAAAGTTCCAAAGTGCTTTACAAAACCATCAGAGTAAATGAAAAGATAAAGATAACACCTGAAATGAAAAGACATCAAATATGAAAAACACAAATAAACAGACAATGATCTCCAATTATAATACGCTTTATGTAACAAAGAAATGGGAGAAGGAGGCTCATTTTCAAATTTGGGACGAGAGTTGGCAGAGAATATGTGAAGTGCAGTGGAATTCAACCAGTTGGACTGCATGACCAGAGCTCTGCTGCAAAAATATTGCACCATTTTTTAGGACTCCCTCACAAAAAAGGCCTTTTGGAGATGGTGGGAGTTGCTGGAGGAGATAAATGATGCCAATCATTTCCATATCTTCTGGAATTGCCAGGTTCATGTCCCTTATTGGCAAGAAATACATCAGCATCTACATAATGTATCTGGAAGTACCATTCCTTTTAGATGTGATGCTATCTACATGGGTGATATCCCATTTGAAAGATGGAGCAAAAAGGACAAGGAACTGGCTCAAATACTTTTGGCAGCAAGTAAAAAGGCGGTCACAAGGAGATGGCTAAAACCAGACCCACCAGTCACTGATGAATGGACAGAAATAGTACATGAAATATAGATTATGTAACGGCTGTCATTTCCCCTCAGGATCCAAAAAGAAAAAATTTAGCTGATATGGACCAAGTGGACTGAAAACATTAAACCAATAAGATCAGATTTTAATTGATTCCACAGTGTGTTTGTACGGACAAATGAGTGTTGGATGTATATTTTTGTATCTATGTACAGGTGTACACATGTCATGTAAATATGTTTATTTATTTTATTTGTTTTATTGAATCCCCATTAGTTGGTGCCGAGGCAGCAACTACTCTTCCTGGGGTCCATGGACAAAAATGTTCGGACTACAAACATTTTTTAAAAAAGAAGATGCGATACAATAAAACATCAAAAAAAACAAACAAACAAAAAAAAAACAACTATACATGTACAGTGGTGGAAAAAAGATTTCGGACACCCTTAAAATTTTACACAATCTCAAATATTATCATGACATATTTGTGGAAAAATCTTTTTTGTGTTTCAAAAGGTGTGGCTGCATTAGACAGATACAAACAAATCCAAATTATATTTTTTTGTTCATTGTTTACAAGAAAAACTAACAAAACTAAATTCTTGACAAATTCTTCTGACCACAGAATCTTCTTCCATTTCCTGGCTGTCCAGTTCTTGTGTGCCTGGGCCCAACGACGCCGGGCTAGCCTCTGTCTCTCATTGATCAGGGGCTTCTTGATAGCCTTGTAGGACCTTAAGCCGTGATCTAAAAGTCGGCCACGTACAGCGCGGGTGGAACACTGGACACCAGTTTGGTTTGACCACTGCTGCTGAAGCTCCTGTGATGTCATTCGGCGGTTTTGCCTGCACATGCGGATCAGGATGCGGTCGTTTCTTGCTGAAGAAACCCTTGGACGCCCAGATCTTGGTTTGTCTTCCAAGAAGGACTGCATCTGCACTTCCTGGCTATCTGGAGGCAGCTGTACCCTTCCTGGCTGAGAATCTCTATCTTCAGGCGTGTTTCCTGTGTTAGGTTCCTTGTTTTAGACATTTTTGTGTCTGAAGAACTTTCAAATGTGCTGGCTTTATATAGACACGCAGCTTGGTGTAACCCTTCTGAGGAAATGTGGGTAATGTAACAGTAACTTAAACTAATGGCCAGATAACAGAGGATCCAGGTTTGACTACGGAGCACAGGATTAACAACGACACCAGGAAGACACAGAAACTGTATGGCTTTTTAAGAAACAGTATGCTTCCCTATTTATTACAGTGGGAAAACAGTATGAACACAGAAAATACACAAAACAACCTTACCCGGGTAACTATGAAAAATAACAAACCAAGTTAAAATAAAAAATGTTTTTGCAGCTGCGTGAGTCTCTTTTTATTGTTTGGTCAGTTCACTTTACTGTGTGTGCACTGTTCAGGTGGAGATCAGTCACGCCACACTACTGTGTGTGGTGGTGTGTGCATATATGTAAAAGTGAAAAAAGGATTCAATTCCGCGGTCGTGAGTCTAATGATCCTCCAGGGTCAGGCTCGCCATCAATATCACTGTGGCTCCGTCATCCAAGCAGATCCAGTCCAAGTCCAAGGGTATCTCAAAAAACTTGACCTACGATAAGTAGGATCAGAACACATACTTTCATTTTCTCAGATCTCACAACATGAATTATTGAACATAAATCACTTTAAGTTCATACTGAATCCATGTCTGTAGAGAATAGTTGCTTTAACTGAACTCTTATTGCAATATAATATCACAATTGCTTAATAGCAAAATAATCAACTCAAAATATCATGTTATGATATAAAAATAATTATTATTAATTTTATGTTCTTCACATAGCATTTAACATACGAATTAACACAAATAACCAAGATATAAAACCTTTTTGCAATGTTCACAGGAAGTAAACATGACTTAATGTGCTTAAGATGCACAAATAAAGCACCAGACACACACACAGTTCACCATAACTCATTATAAAGCTTAACAAAGTACCTTCAAAATACTGCATCAGTGCTTGGTGTGTGTGTGTGTGTGTCAGCCTAGCAGGGCTGCTTGGTATTGGAGCTAGCGTTTTGCCGTTAGCATCCATGCTAGCGGTTAGCTCGCGGCATTAGCTTCCTTGCTAACGGTTAGCTTTACACACAATAAAACAGCCGCTCACCGATAGGTTGCTTTCACATGACGTGACATTGCTGCATCGTGAGAGCGCGAAATTCAGATGGAGGGCAGGAACTGAAGTAGCTTAATTACTGAGGATCTGCTGTCTGAAAAAATTCCCATGTTTTGTGTAGTTTACGGCTGCTCCAAACGTTCTAACCGAGAAAAGGAAAAGGGGTTTTATAGAGTACCAAAGACTGTTGTTCACAAAGGTGAAAAATGTAAAAAGCTCACAGAACAACGCCGTAAAAAGTGGATTTTAAATCTACGTCTGCGGTCGGGAGGAGCAGAGTCTGCTAATGCCCGTGTCTGCAGCGACCACTTCGTCAGAGGTATGTTAGCCAGCTAACGTGGTTTTTGTGGCTGTGTTTATATAGCACTATGTTGTCGTTAAATGCTCATTTACTTAGTAATGATTATTAAGTTACCGGTAGTCTAATATGGACTTCATTGGGTCTTTTTAGGCTGCCTTAGCGCTTTGGGTGACGTTGAGTCGGTAGACTGGGCTCCGACGGTCAACCTCGGTTACCAAAAAACTAAAACGACTGTCAGGCTAACGTCGCCGTTAAGATGTGTTGCATGTTTGTTGACATTATAGCCGCTCCTGCTAGCTGCTAGCATCTTAACACATAAAACAATATAAGAACAAACACTCACCCTGGCGAAGACCAAACCATAATCATCGTGGAGCCGCTTGGTACCGAGGTTGTGGACCCACCCGCTGACAAAAAAGTTATATGCCTCCAGACTTTTCTAGGCTTTCATCTGCTGTCTGGTGTAGTGTGATGTCTGAAGGTCCAGATAGTTTGTGATATCAACAGCCTTGATTGTCGGCAAATCTTTAAGTTCTGTCGAAAACTCACTCATCTTCATGAGATTCGGGTCACGTCCAACATATTTGTTAATTAATTGCTTGTATCTTTGTCTTGAAACTGGATCTAAATCCGTACAATACAGACTCTCTGCAACGGTTTCCTCCATAGATGTTCTCTCCATTTTTACTTCCTGCCCTCCATCTGAAATCGCGCCGCCTTCGCGCGTCATCATAACCACGTGACTGAAACCCAGCTATACATCTCCCTTCAGCATTGAGCCGAGGGCTCCGCCGTTAGCTTTTATGCTAGCGGGTAGCTCGTGAAATTAGCTGTTGTTGTGTTGAATTAGTGGTCTAGCATTTAGCCTTTAGCAGGACAAAACGGCTGCATACCAATGCGATTCTCCTTTTGAGCGAATCCTCCAGCTGCACTCCTGCAGGTCCGGGCCGTCCGGGGGAATTCCACTGTAGATATTTTTCCGAGCTTTTATCAGTTTTCACAGTTTAATCCACTTTCTTGCATCCACCGTCCTGATATGAGGGTCGTGCCCAAAACGTGTTTGTGTTCGCGCTCTCTCTTCCAGAGACTTAGGCGTAAGTGACTCTGGGCCGTCAGGGTCACAGGGTGTGTCTGTTCTCATCATTAATTTATTGTTTTTTTTTTTAACCAACATAAATATTTTTAATACAAAACTATTTTAAATGTAGATTTTTTAACCCAACATCACAGCTTGTATGATATGAATTATTAATATATATATATATATATATATATATATATGTATATATATATGTATGTATATATATATATATATATATATATATATATATATATATATATATACAGTACAGGCCAAAAGTTTGGACACACCTTCTCATTCAATGTGTTTTCTTTATTTTCATGACTATTTACATTGTAGATTCTCACTGAAGGCATCAAACTATGAATGAACACATGTGGAGTTATGTATTTAACAATAAAAAGGTGAAATAACTGAAAACATGTTTATATTCTAGTTTCTTCAAAATAGCCACCCTTTGCTCTGATTACTGCTTTGCACACTCTTGGCATTCTCTCCATGAGCTTCAAGAGGTAGTCACCTGAAATGGTTTTCACTTCACAGGTGTGCCTTATCAGGGTTAATTAGTGGAATTTCTTGCTTTATCAATGGGGTTGGGACCATCAGTTGTGTTGTGCAGAAGTCAGGTTACTACACAGCCGACAGCCCTATTGGACAACTGTTAAAATTCATATTATGGCAAGAACCAATCAGCTAACTAAAGAAAAACGAGTGGGCCATCATTACTTTAAGAAATGAAGGTCAGTCAGTCCGGAAAATTGCAAAAACTTTAAATGTGTCCCCAAGTGGAGTCGCAAAAACCATCAAGCGCTACAATGAAACTGGCACACATGAGGACCGACCCAGGAAAGGAAGACCAAGAGTCACCTCTGCTTCTGAGGACAAGTTCATCCGAGTCACCAGCCTCAGAAATCGCAAGTTAACAGCAGCTCAGATCAGAGACCAGATAAATGCCACACAGAGTTCTAGCAGCAGACCCATCTCTAGAACAACTGTTAAGAGGAGACTGCGCCAATCAGGCCTTCATGGTCAAATAGCTGCTAGGAAACCACTGCTAAGAAGAGGCAACAAGCAGAAGAGATTTGTTTGGGCCAAGAAACACAAGGAATGGACATTAGACCAGTGGAAATCTGTGCTTTGGTCTGATGAGTCCAAATTTGACATCTTTGGTTCCAACCGCCGTGTCTTTGTGAGACGCAGAAAAGGTGAACGGATGGATTCCACATGCCTGGTTCCCACTGTGAAGCATGGAGGAGGAGGTGTGATGGTATGGGGGTGTTTTGCTGGTGACACTGTTGGGGATTTATTCAAAATTGAAGGCACACTGAACCAGCATGGCTACCACAGCATCCTGCAGCGACATGCCATCCCATCCGGTTTGCGTTTAGTTGGACCATCATTTCTTTTTCAACAGGACAATGACCCCAAACACACCTCCAGGCTGTGTAAGGGCTATTTGACCAAGAAGGAGATTGATGGAGTGCTGCGGCAGATGACCTGGCCTCCACAGTCACCGGACCTGAACCCAATCGAGATGGTTTGGGGTGAGCTGGACCGCAGAGTGAAGGCAAAGGGGCCAACAAGTGCTAAACACCTCTGGGAACTCCTTCAAGACTGTTGGAAAACCATTTCAGGTGACTACCTCTTGAAGCTCATGGAGAGAATGCCAAGAGTGTGCAAAGCAGTAATCAGAGCAAAGGGTGGCTATTTTGAAGAAACTAGAATATAAAACATGTTTTCAGTTATTTCACCTTTTTTTGTTAAGTACATAACTCCACATGTGTTCATTCATAGTTTTGATACCTTCAGTGAGAATCTACAATGTAAATAGTCATGGAAATAAAGAAAACGCATTGAATGAGAAGGTGTGTCCAAACTTTTGGCCTGTACTGTCTATCGGTAAACCGATGCTGGTTTACCGATTTCTAGCAGATACCACTTTACATGGTATATTAATATTGGCCTGTTCCCCTAACATATGTAATTGCTGCTGCTCATGAGTAGGCCACCCTTGTTAATGAGCCCTTAGCTTTCAATGTGTTTTTTTTTTTTTTTGTAAATAAAAGATATTCATAATATTTTAAACATTTCAATTAATTGACAGATGAACTTCCGCTTAAGATTTACTTTTTATTTAAAGTGAATGAATTGCAATGGAAAATATAAAAAAAATTAAATAGCCTATAACAGTGTTAATTTCGTCGGCTATTTTTCAATTTAGTTTTAGTCTTAGTCTTGTGTCAAATGCCCTTATTAGTTTTAGTCATATTTAGTCAACTTAGATTCTTTTTTGTTTAGTCAAATTTTAGTTGACGAAAAGTCTTGGCATTTTAGTCTAGTTTTAGTCGAAGAAAATCTAAAGTATTTTAGTCGACTAAATTACAAAGTATATTGGTCTAGTTTTAGTCAATAGTCTTTTTTTTAGTCTTTGACCTGCATCATGTTGGCTTTTTTTTTTAATTTGACAATATATTAAATTATTATTATTATTTTAAAAATTTAAATTGCTTATCAAACAGACCTAACAATTCAGCTACCAATGAATGAGCTGTAGTATGCATGTGATAACATAGACTGAAAAATAAGCCGAAGTGATACCTCTTCTCTGAATAGACAAGCTAAGCCAGTGTGCTGCTGTTAGCCAGTGAAAACAGAGCGGAGTGGCAACTCTTCACTTTGTTACACAATCTATGTCAGTGCGCTGCTGTTTTAACTTTGTTCTCGCGCACTACGCTTCAGACAGCGCCGGTGGGTGTGTGCTCCTCAGTCTCTCTCACACACACACACACACACACACACACACACACACACACACACACTCACACACACACACACACACCGGCATGAGCACACAGCAGCACAGGAGGAGAAAAACTAAAGCGCATCCAATGAATGCACTTTTTGGATTGTAATTTAAAAGTCTATGACGAAAAAGGAAAGACACATTTTATTAAGTTTTTATTTAATGAAGTAGATTTCGTCTCGTCTTTTTTCGTCAACAAAAAATGCGTGTTAATTTTGTCACAGTCAGTGTTTAGGGGTATGGATTCTGTCTCGTCTTCGTCATGAAAAAACCCATCGTTGACAAATATATTTCGTCTAGCCTCATCTGACGAAATTAACACTGCATATACATCAACAGTACATAGCAGCCAGTAAAATATCATTGGTAGGCCTACTCACCCATTATGCCCCGACTTAACCCCTTACTGCCTGAATTTATTTACAATTATCTACACAAATAAATTGTTTGTGTTTTTTGCCTTAATTATTGGTGGTAGAGTGCTTCCAATACAATTTGTGGTATGTGTGAAATATGCATCAACAGCATCAGTGGGATACACACACCACCTGGGATGCATTTAGACTGGAAGGGGTTTGAGGCGAATTCGTGACAATAGTCTACAAGGGGTTAATGGGAAGAATGCATCTGCTGCCCTGAGACATGAGGAAAGTGATGTCTGGCTCCAAAGTGGAGAGTTTTAGTCTCAAATCTGGCCCCACATCCAGCCAGTTGCGTTTCTTTGTTTCAGCCCACCAGTGTTGAAAAACCGCTTTGCAGTTGTATGTGGTGTCGCAGTGTCGGCTTCCTCCTCTTTTGATTTTCTTTATACTGTCCCTGTCTTTAGCCACCGATACATTTTTATTGTACTGTAGCTAGTACCATAAGCCTGAGTGTTTTCTCTGACAGCGAGTTCTCAGCACAGTTCTGTCACTCTGACGTTACGTTACTAGGCTACTGACCATCATCAACGGAAACTGGAGACAGCTGTAGTACAATGATCAGCCGTCAGTCAGAGTTTTTTTCTACTGTTTCTACAGTGTTTATTTGTTATATTCTATATACAGTTGATTTTTTTTTTTTTTTTTTTTTTTTTTTAGAAAAGGGAGTTCCAGGAAACTTCTGTGAGTCCTTGCAAACGTTTTCTTTCTTTTTTTAATGTTCCATATAAAGCACAATTTCATGGCGGACCACTAGGGGGCGTTCTCATTGGATTGGAAAATCCAATGAGAATCACTGCAATATAGGAACCGATGTTAAGTACAGACCTCCTGGAATTTTTTTTTTTTTTTACGGTAAAATATATCATTTGCGAATAATCGATTACTTGTTCATAATGTAATTCGAGTACTTGAATATTGAAATCACTGAAAATGCCCATCCCTACTCCATACCATCATGCCTAATCTATGAAAGATACCAGAATGCACTGATATGCCCACATGGCATTTTTGTCCCTGATGATTCATCAAAGAAAATATTGGAATCCTTTGTGAATCCATAGTTGAACCAAGACCTCGAGGACGGTGTCCTCTATACATTCTGTGGAATTACCACAATAAATATCAGATTCCCACAGATGGAGGCCATTTGGACCCCTGCATGTTGAAATAATGTACAATATCATCACTCAAGTTCACAGTTTTTCATTTCAACACACAAAGATTGTGGGAAAATAGTTTGACAACAATTTGAGATGGAAGCCTGTAAAACTCCTGTTCAACTAACAGAATATTACATGTTCACACATCATTAAAAAGTGCAGTCTGACCTGAGAGTCTCCAGTCTGCAGTTTGGACTCTCCACCAGAGCAGACAGCAGCTTCACTCCTGAATCCTGCAGCTCGTTCTCACTCAGGTCCAGCTCTGTCAGATGGGGGTTGGACTTCAGAGCCGAGGCCAGAGAAGCACAGCTGCTCTTTGTCAACTCGCAGCTCCACAATCTGAATAAAGAATAAAATATGTAGCTATAATGTCCAGTGTTTTGGATATTTATCAGTCAAGAGATTTTTCTAAATATTCAAAAAGGCAGGACAAACCAATGAAATACTTATTATAACAATGATATTCATAATAATACTGATAATATTAATTCTTATTTATGTTACACCTTTAAAGGAAAGTTCCAAAGTGCTTTACAAAACCATCAGAGTAAATGAAAAGATAAAGATAACACCTGAAATGAAAAGACATCAAAATATGAAAAACACAAATAAACAGACAATGATCTCCAATTATAATATTGTCCAGTGTCGCTCTGAAAATACGCTTCATGTAACAAAGAAATGGGAGAAGGAGGCTCATTTTCAAATTCGGGACGAGAGTTGGCAGAGAATATGTGAAGTGCAGTGGAATTCAACCAGTTGGACTGCATGGCCAGAGCTCTGCTGCAAAAATATTGCACCATTTTTTAGGACTCCCTCGCAAAAAAGGCCTTTTGGAGATGGTGGTAGTTGCTGGAGGAGATAAATGATGCCAATCACTTCCATATCTTCTGGAATTACCAGGTTCATGTCCCTTATTGGCAAGAAATACATGAGCATCTAAATAATGTATCTGGAAGTCGCATTCCTTTTAGATGTGATGCTATCTACATGGGTGATATCCCATTTGAAAGATGGAGCAAAAAGGACAAGAAACACGAGTAAGTAAAAAGGCGGTCACAAGGAGATGGCTAAAACCAGACCCACCAGTCACTGATGAATGGATAAAAATAGTACATGAAATATAGATTATGGAACGACTGTCATTTTCCCTCAGGATCCAAAAAGAAAAATTCTAGTTGATATGGACCAAGTGGACTGAATACATTAAACCAATAAGATCAGATTTTCATTGATTCCACAGTGTGTTTGTACGGACAAATGAGTGTTGGATGTATATTTGTGTATCTATGTACAGGTGTACATATGGAATGTAAGTATGTTTATTTATTTATTTGTTTATTTTTTTTTTTTATTTGGATCACCATGAGTTGGTGCCAAGGCAACAACAACTACTCTTCCTGGGGTCCATGGGAAAAAATGTCCAGACTTAAATTTTTTTTTAAAAAAAGCAGATGCGATAAAATACAACATCAAAAAAACAAACAAACAAAAAAAAAACAAAAACAAAAACAAAAAAAAAACAAAAAAAAAATACATAAGTATGTATGAATGCAGGTATGTGTGTAGGTGTATATATATATATGTACTGATATACATATGTTTTGTTTTTCCCTTTTTTATTTATTTATGTAGTTATTGATTTATTTTTCTGTCCCCTATACTCTCTTCAAACTAGGAGTGGAAATCTTCCAGGCTCAAATGTAAATAGTTTGTTGGGCCATAAAAGGAAATGTCTGGAAAAGGAAGACTTGAAAAGTTAAGACTTGAAAAATTTGACGCTGATGTTGTGTGAGCCGAGTATTAGAGTGAATGCCAGGTGAGACAATGTATAAGGAATGCTTTTCCAAAATAAAAATTACATTTAAAAAATAAATGAATAAATAAAAAGACTGACCAGGTGATGGCAGTAGAGGTGGGCCCATCAATATATTGATATAATATGGATACTGTGATATGAGATCAGATATCATGTGGGATTTGGGATATGGTCATATCTTATGGCATCAGTGTTGTCCTCTCCTGCTTTTAAAGGCTGCATTACAGTAAAGGGATGCAGTTTTCTCAACTTATTAGACGTCCTCGCTGCTCTTTTATTGGCCTCAGCCTGCTCGCTCATCATATCCATATTACTAATGACTGTTTAGCACTCATTTACACTTTGATGAAAGCACCAACCAGTCATCCTAACAATATCCTCACAATATGGATATCATGGTATTCAGTCAAAAACATGGTGACAGTCGACTGTGTTCATATGGCTCAGTCTGAGGGACTGTAGACAGAAAATATCCTGAAATATACAAAATGTTCATTTGGCGTGGTCGTCTGTCAGCCTGCAGAGTTTAAACAAAGTTTTGCATGGGAAGTAGGTGAGCTGGGAAAAAGTGTGTGAAGATGATCAAAATGAAATGAAAGATGAAAAACAAGAGGTCCTAAAGGTTTAGTTGAGGTTCAGAACAGTTACAAGACAACAGTTAGCATGAGGGAGTGTGATCAGGATGGAAAAAGTTGGACATATCAATTACATACCATCATGCCTAATCTGTGAAAGATACCAGAATGCACTGATATGCCCACATGGGATTTTTGTGCCTGATGATTCATCAAAGAAAATATTATAATATTTGGACCCCTGCATGTTGAAATAATGTACAATATCATCAACCAAGTTCACATTTTTTCATTTCAACACACAAGGATTGTGTGAAAATACAGTTTGACAACAATTTGAGATGTAAGCCTGTAAAACTCCTGTTCAGCTAACAGAATATTACATGTTCACACATCATTAAGAAGTGCAGTCGTACCTGAGAGTGTTCAGTCTGCAGTTTGGACTCTCCAGTCCAGCAAACAGCAGCTCCACTCCTGAATCCTGCAGCAGGTTCCAACTCAGGTCCAGCTCTGTCAGATGGGGGTTGGACTTCAGAGCCGAGGCCAGAGAAGCACAGCTGCTCTCTGACAACCTGCAGTCACTCAGTCTGAATAAAGAATAAAATATGTAGCTATAATTTGCAGTGTTTTGGATATTTATCAGTCAAGAGATTTTCTAAATATTCAAAAAGGCAGGACAAACCAATGAAATACTTATTATAACAATGATATTAACAATAATACTGATAATACTAATTAATATTCCCTTCATTTATTTATCCTCCCTTAATTTATTTATGGATCTTTTCATGAGAGTTGTTGACAATCATGCTCCGTTAAAAAAATTTACAGTCAAAGCCAAAAGTGCTCCTTGGGTCGATACTGAATTAAAGAGTTTAATGTTTCAGAGGGATGAGGCTAAAAAGGTTGCTGTTCTTTCTGGTTCTCCTGTAGACAGAAATTTTTTTTGTTCACTGAGGAATAATGTGACCAAAGTGAACAGAGTAAAAAAGAGAAACTATTATCAAAAGAGAATCTTTGACAGTGGTAAAGACAGTAAGAAAATATGGAATGTACTTAATGAAATTATGGGGACAAAATCTACTTGCACTTCTTTTGTTGAACTGAATGGAATTTATTTGACTAAGCCAGCTGAGATTACAAATTATTTCAGTGATTATTTTGTTAATAAGGTTTCTAAACTTCGAGAGAAAATGGATTGTACTGATTACTCTAACTGAGATGAGCTGATAAAAAAAAAATGCATTATGAAGAACAAGTTGTGTAATTTTGAATTTCATCAGGTCAGTGTTGTGCAGGTGGAAATGTTGCTGAGATCTTTGACTGTTGGTGGGTCTGCTGGAATGGACAACTTGGACAGAAGGCTGTTGAGATTATCTGCTGAACAGATTTCAAAACCTATCTGTCACATATTCAACAAGTGTCTGATGAGTGGCATGTGTCCAAAACTTTGGAAGGAGTGCAAGATTATTCCTTTACCCAAAGATACAAAATCAACCTTCTGTGGTTCGAATAGTAGGCCTATAAGCATTCTACCTGTTCTCAGTAAATTACTGGAAAAGATTGTATTTAACACTCATCAAGATTACTTTTCCCACAATAATTTAACAACAATGTTCCAACACGCTTATAGATCTGGCCACTCCACCTGTACTGCAATGACACAAATGTCAGATAGCTGGTTAACATCAATTGATGACTCAATGCTTGTGGGAACAGTATTGCTTGACTTCAGTGCTGCCTTTGATGTGATAGACCATGACATTTTAATTTCCAAGCTTATTAGTTATGGTTTTAATTTCTCTGCAATTCAGTGGTTTAAGAGCTATCTGTCTGACAGGTCACAAAGAGTTTATTTCAATGGTGCTTTATCTGATAGTAAGTCCCTGGACTGTGGAGTCCCCCAGGGTAGCTGCCTGGGACCTCTTTTATTTTCAATTTTTACTAATGATATGCCGTATGTACTCAGTAAGGCTAAGTTGACTATGTTTGCTGATGATTCTACTCTTTATTATGCTGCCCCCACATGTTCAGAGCTTAATCAGGTTCTGTCTTGTGAGATTAGCATATTATATAATTGGATCAAAACAAATAAATTGATCCTTAATATATCAAAAACAAAGTGTATAATGTTTGGTTCTAGCTATAGATAATCCTAAATTGAATATACAAATAGATAGTCAAACAATTCAGCAAGTAAAAACTGTGAAGCTTCTTGGACTTTGGCTTGATTGTACATTGTCATGGTCTGATCACATCAGCAAAGTTGTTGCCAAAATGGGCAGAGCTGTTGCCATAACTCGTAAATGTGCACCGTTTCTCAACACACAGTTGTTTCATCAAGTTGTTTGTTCATTGGTTTTGTGTCATTTAGATTACTGTTTGGTTGTTTGGTCTGCTGCAACGAAAAGTCTTCTAAAAAAACTACAAGTGGCGCAAAACAATGCTGCAAGACTGGTTCTTGGTTGTTCTCCAAGAACAAGTGTTGTAGAAATGCATGAATGTCTCTCCTGGCTGAGGGTTGAGGATAGGCTATCTGCTAATGTACTTATATATTTTCATAGAATTATTAACACTCAGACTCCTAAATTTCTTTATAATAATATAACTTACTGTTCAAATATTCATTCATATAACACTCGAGGGGCGAACAGTGGTCGGATTACGTTACCCTTACCTAAGTCTGACTCTGTGAAGAGGACAGTATTTTATAGATCAGTTGCATATTGGAACACTCTTCCAGGGGAGATTCGTGACATTAAAAGCAAGGCTGGTTTCAAACGGAGACTAAGAATATATTTGTGTCATCACCTTAATATCATATAGGCCTAGTGTATTTGAGTGACAGAAAAACATCAAATTATATAGGATTTGTATGATGTTTTCTGTATTCTTTATTTGTAATTTTTATTTAAAGGATGTATTTTTGAACTTTAATTTATGAACTGATATTGTAATGTTTGACTTTGTATTTTATTGTCTGGACCCCAGGAAGACTAGCTGACGTTTTGGTGTCAGCTAATGGGGATCCTTTTAAATAAACAAATAAACAAATATTTATGTTACACCTTTAAAGGAAAGTTCCAAAGTGCTTTACAAAACCATCAGAGTAAATGAAAAGATAACACCTGTTATTGTAAACTAAAAGTATGCAACTTGCATTAGTAATTGTATTGCTCAAGCCCAGACACAGTACACAGTATTCAAGTATTGGAAACATTAAAAAAAAAAAAAGTGCACTTTTTTTATATATATATTTTCAATAATTGAATACTGTGTACTGTGTCTGGGCTTGAGTAATAATATTACTACTGGAAGTTGCATACTTTTAGTTTACAATTTATTTGTTTGAATGTGATACCTACCTCAACAACATGAAGCAAAATCCATATTAATGTAAGTGACCTTAAATTTGCATAATAAAAAGGTTCTGTGTTTTGACTGCAACTGTCATGCATTCTGATTCCTTCACTTCATTAGAATCATGAGTGCCATCTCTTTACATCATTTTGTGTTGCCATGTAAACCTGTATTAATACTAGGGTGGACAACTGGACATTAAGGTCCAGTTGTCTGGACCTTAATGTCCAGTATTCATTCCTCATGACAGTAAAATAGGTCATTCTAAGTTAATTTACTGAAGTAATTCTTCTCTAAATCATTAGAAAATGTGGTTAACACCCAGTCGTGCATGAAAAAAGAAAATACCGTCCTATACCGTGAAACCAATATAATTGTGAAAAATACCGTGACGTACATTTTTGGTCATACCGCCCAGCACTACCCTGCATGTTGAAATTATGTACAATATCATCACTCAAGTTCACAGTTTTTAATTTCAACACACAAGGATTGTGTGAAAATACAGTTTGACAACAATTTGAGATGTAAGCCTGTAAAACTCCTGTTCAGCTAACAGAATATTACATGTTCACACATCATTAAAAAGTGCAGTCTGACCTCAGAGTCTCCAGTCTGCAGTTTGGACTCTCCAGTCCAGCAGACAGCAGCTCCACTCCTGAATCCTGCAGCTTGTTCTTACTCAGGTCCAGCTCTGTCAGATGGGGGTTGGACTTCAGAGCCGAGGCCAGAGAAGCACAGCAGCTCTTTGACAACCTGCAGCCACTCAGTCTGAATAAAGAATAAAATATGTAGCTATAATTTGCAGTGTTTTGGATATTTATCAGTCAAGAGTTTTTGTAAATATTCAAAAAGGCAGGACAAACCAATGAAATACTTATTCTAACAATTATATTAATAATAATACTAATTCATATTTATGTTACGCCTTGAAAGGAAAGTTCCAAAGTGCTTTACAAAACTTTAAAAAGCTTCCAGGTTCAAATGTAAATAGTTTGTTGGGCCGCAAAAGGAAATGTCTGGAAAAGCAAGACTTGAAAAGTTACGAGTTGAAAAATTTGACGCTGATGTTGTGTGAGCCGAGTATTAGAGTGTTTAATACCAGGAGAGACAATGTATAAGGAATGCTTTTCCAAAATAAAAATTACATTTAAAAAATAAATGAATAAATAAAAAGACTGACCAGGTGATGGCAGTAGAAGTGGGCCCATCAATATATTGATATAATATGGATACTGTGATATGAGATCAGATATCATGTGAGATTTGGGATATGGTAATATCTTATGGCATCAGTGTTGTCCTCTCCTGCTTTTAAAGGCTGCATTACAGTAAAGGGATGCAGCTTTCTCAACTTATTAGACGTCCTCGCTGCTCTGTTATTGGCCTCAGCCTGCTCGCTCATCATATCCATATTACTAATGACTGTTAAGCACTAATTTACACTTTGATAAAAGCACCAACCAGTCATCCTAACAATATCCTCACAATATGGATATCACGGTATTCAGTCAAAAACATGGTGACAGTCGACTGTGTTCATATGGCTCAGTCTGAGGGACTGTAGACAGAAAATATCCTGAAATATACAAAATGTTCATTTGGCGTGGTCGTCTGTCAGCCTGCAGAGTTTAAACAAAGTTTTGCATGGGAAGTAGGTGAGCTGGGAAAAAGTGTGTGAAGATGATCAAAATAATAATCAATGAAAAACAAGAGGTCCTAAAGGTTTAGTTGAGGTTCAGAACAGTTACAAGACAACAGTTACCATGAGGGAATGTGATCAGGATGGTAAAAGTTGGACATATCAACTCCATCCCATCATGTCTAATCTGTGAAAGATACCAGAATGCACTGATATGCCCACATGGGATTTTTGTCCCGGATGATTCATCAAAGAAAATATTGGAATCCTTTGTGAATCCATAGTTGGACTAAGACCTCGATGATGGTGTCCTCTATACGTTCTGTGGAATTTACACAATAAATATCAGATTCCCACAGACGGAGGCCATTTGGACCCCTGTATGTTAAATAATGTAAAAAATCATCACTCAAGTTCACAGTTTTTCATTTCAACACACAAGGATTGTGTGAAAATACAGTTTGACAACAATTTGAGATGTAAGCCTGTAAAACTCCTGTTCGGCTAACAGAATATTACATGTTCACACATCATTAATGGTGTAAAATTGTGGAACAGCTCAAGTGAAGGGCTAAAACAAAGCAAAAGCATTTTGCTTTGTTTTAGGAAATATAAGGAGGACATTTTTACCAGATACAGGAACATGGATGACTGAAAATAATTGTGTATAAATGCGTGTTGTACGCAATCTAAGGTTGGGACTCTACTTTTGAACTAGGTGTGTATGTATGAATATGTGTGTATGCGTGTATATAAGTATGTGAATGTGCGTATGTATATATGTGTATATATGTGTGTGTATGTGTATGATTAGATAATATTAGACTTTATGTTTCTCTGTATTTTGATATATTAATAATACAATATTGATGTTAATTACACAGATTTTATATGTTTCTACATGTTCATAGCTCAATAATATAATATTGATGATAATTACTAGAGTATGATACAATATATATGTAATATGTAGGAAGTCAAGGGGTAGGATCGTATAAGTTTTTAACTTCTTCCTACTCCCTTTTGAACATGGGCTGGCCATCTAGGAAATGGCATTGAATTTATTGATCTCTTTTTGTACTTTTCTTCTGTTGCCCTGTTGTTGCATTGTCTGTTGTCCTTTATACAACATGTTCAAAATAAATAAATTCATTAATAAATTAATTCATTAAAAAGTGCAGTCTGACCTGAGAGTCTCCAGTCTGCAGTTTGGACTCTCCAGTCCAGCAGACAGCAGCTTCACTCCTGAATCCTGCAGCTTGTTCTCACTCAGGTCCAGCTCTGTCAGATGGGGGTTGGACTTCAGAGCCGAGGCCAGAGAAGCACAGCAGCTCTTTGTCAAACTGCAGTCACTCAATCTGAATAAAGAATAAAATATGTAGCTATAATGTCCAGTGTTTTGGATATTTATCAGTCAGAGATTGGCCTCAGCCTGCTCGCTCATCATATCCATATTACTAATGACTGTTTATCAGCTCAGTTGTTTTTCAGTCACAGGTGTGTTAATTGAAGACAGGAGCTCACACAGGTGTATTAAGTCTCCTGAGCTCCTTCACTCTTTGCTCTTCAGGTGAGGAGGATCCCTTTGTTCTTTGTTCCTCAGTGCGTCTGAGTGAGTAGTTCATTCCAGATTATTTGTTACCAGTCATGTTTATTTTTCCCTTGTTGGAAAAGACTTAGAGCCTGCACACCAGTACTCCGTATTAGACCTTTATTATTAATACATGTTTCGATCAGCGTGTGATCTTTATCAAGTTCAAGTCAACACTAACCATGTTTCCTTCCACCTATTTTTATTCGCATTTCCAAAAATTGCGAAAAAAAAAAAAAACTTGGATGGAAATGCCAGAAATTTGAAAAACGGCCGAATATTCGCAAAAAAGTTTTTACGCTTGGAGAAGGTGGATTTCTCAGCGTATTGATCAAAGAAAATGCGACTTCCTGCTGTGGAAACAGGTTTTGCGAAGAAACGATGACTGGACCGGGTACCACGTCACACTTCTACACTACAGTCTACACTCTTAACATTAACATTCTTCTATGTTTTCTCTTATTTAGGATGGTTCGGTATGAAGTTAGCGCTGCCAAAATAGTAAGCAGACTTCTCCCAAGAGCCGACAAGTTCAGCAGGAATCTGTCCCTGATCAGCTGTTGAGTGTCAGCTGAGTGTTTGTCGTTGTTCAGTCGACACACAGACGCTATCTTATGATGTCATCTCACGGCGCACTCTTCTCCGAATAATCGCAAAACAAAACTAATGGAAACAGACATAAACTCGCATTTTCTTTTGCGCATTTTGACAAAATTCGCTCAAAAATTTTGATTTATTTGGATGGAAACCTGACTAATGTGTTCTGGTGGCCTCCTATATGGGTTGATTCTCTCCACCAGGTGCAGGCCATTGCCATAATTAGGTTGCCTGCATTGGGTGGTGGGCGGAGCCATTAAACAGCCTACACTGAAAAACAATGAAAACATTTACAGAAGCATATAATACATTACATAGTACATTTAGAGCATGATCATCGTATCGTATCGTATCCACAAGAATGTGCAGGATATATTACAGAAAATGCCTGATCTCATTTTCTTGGTTAAGGCCTAATGGGTGCAGTGTTTGAAGTGTGTGTATGTAGTAGCTTTCTCGTCTCAGTAGGAGGTTGTCTCCTCTCCTAGGGACTTTTACATTTTCTATGCCTATGTACCTCATAGCAGCTGCACTGTGGTTTGCTTCTGCAAATCTGGCTTACCAATCTGGCTTACATACATAAACCAGATTGCAACAAGAACAGGTAATTAGATAAATACAATTTTTTTGATTACGTTATCATGCCTTTAATTTTCATCAACTTTCCTGTGTGCGGGTGTTTGTAAGACGTGCATTTTGTCGTGTAGTTGCACTGCCTACATGATCCACATCTAAAATTTCCTTCTGGAAGTCTGTCTAGAAAAGTCCCTTTCCTTATGGGTGGAAGGTCAGATTTCACCAACACCTGCCTGAGGTTGGGAGGGCGTTTGTAGACTGTCTTTGGTGGGGTGGTAAACACCTTAGATAGCTGTGGGTCTGTGCTGACTATATGCCAGTGTTGCTTCAAAATATTCTCAAACTCTTTCCCTAGGGGTGAGTACTGTAGGAAGCAACATGTGTTTTTGTACATGGGAGCTCTCTGTTGGTTAGAGGTGAGACATTCTTCCTGTGTACGAGTACTAAACGTTTCTATGGCCGCCCTGATCCACCCTTGTGGGTATCCCTTTTGTGTGAATCTATTGTCTAATTCTTCAACTTGTTTTTCATAGTCTGTCTCTTTGCTGCATAACCTCCGGATTCTACTGTATTGGCTAATAGGTAGACTTTTTTCAGGTGTGTGGGATGAAAAGAGTCACCGTGTAAGTACGAGCATGTGTCTGTCTCTTTCCTGTACAGGTCAGTCACAAAACCACTGCCTTCTCTTTTTATGGGAGTATCAAGAAAACTGATCTCTCCGGGATCATGGTTTATGGTGAACTTTAGATGCTCATGACATCTGTTAAGGTATGCATAGAACTCATTTAAGGCATCTACAGATCCCTTCCATACCATAAATATATCATCCACATACTGTTTCCACACTTTAATGTGTTGGAAGAATGGATTATCAGGGTTGTTTACGTATTCTTTTTCAAAAAGGGCCACATAAAGTGAACTGAATTGGGGGCTCATTTTGCTCCCCATCAGGGTGCCTGGTGGAGAGAATCAACCCATATAGGAGGCCACCAGAACACATTGTTGACTTGAACTTGATAAAAATCACACGCTGATCGAAACGTTGTTTTAATAATAAAGGTCTAATATGGAGTACTGGTGTGCGGACTCTACGTCTTTTCCATTGTTACTTTTTATTAGCCCAGCACCCATGGCGATGTGCGTATAGCAATAACCCACCTTCTATTTTTCCCTTGTTGCCTGAGCAGTAACATCATTGTTCACTAGACCAGACTGGTAGTCAGACTACCATTACATTTCTCCGGAAATGTAATGACGGGAAACGGGAAAAAATGTTTTGCACCTCTATTCTAATATTTACGGTAATGACGCACATTTTGCGAGCAGCAGCAACCTCATATTATATGAGGTTGCAAATATTTTTGCAGAGTTGACAATGAAACTGCTGAGTGCAGGTTGTGTGAGAGTGTGATGAGGCGTTCAGGGGGATCAACCAGTGGTTTGAGGAGACATTTGGAGTCTCAGCACCCCGTGAAGATGTCCAAGTGTCCAAGGACAGCAAAAATTTGTAGAGACTATATGTGGGTGTGAGCTTCCAGTTTTGGCAACACTGTACTAGAGTGTGCTGAACACTTCAAGCAGTGTGAGAAAGTCCAGCCCCTGGCCCTGTGCCAGCTCTGTATCATCAGCATGGTGATGAGACAGAGCTGCTGAGGAGACTCAGCACTGATGAGGGACATTGTTAGCTTGCTCACATTACAGCCACAGGAAGGAAGCTAGCTTCTTAGCAAGAGAAATGTCGGTTCTACAACAATAATAAAAAATGTGAATCTCGAGTGATCATCCACGTTTGCTGCCACACGCAGTCACATAGCCTAGGCCTATAGTAGGGCTGGGAACGTGTACAAAAAATTCAAAACGTGTACACGTGCTGTATAGTTGCGTGTACACGTGTACACATAAAATCCGTTGTACTCAGCAATCGACACAGGCTGCATGTCGAGGGCGACCATTTCCACAATTAAGTTGTTAATTGCTTCGCTTCGTGGCTTGTCACATTTTCTGGATATGAAATCCTTCATGCTAGCTTGCTGTTGTCGTCCTCCACTCACACCTGCACTGATGCCGGGCTCTGTCCCCAGGCTGTTTGGGTGTGAAGCCTGTGCTGCTACCCTTAAAGGCTAATTCAGTGTGACACAGTGTACACCTGACAGTGTTACCACTTACGTTTCTTTCAAACAACTTCCGAACAGTGTTTCTATTTTTGGTGGATGCCATCTCGCTCGTGAGTGAACTTAAAGTCACATGATGAAAAAACTTGTACGTGGTTCGTGTTTTTTCTAAACGTTTATGATTGGCTAACCGTGTACGTTTACACGTGTACACGTCCCACCGCTAGCCTATAGGCCTACTGAATCGTCTCAAGAAATGGTCTAATGAGGAATTTAGTTCGTTTATTATATAATCAAGCTATATAAAATTTTGGTTGTGTAAAAGTTGCTTCCCTAGAAAAGTCACATAGCCTCAATAATTCACATGCCACTTGTGGTTCCGATAGCCTTCACGGCATGCAGATGCATGTAACGGGCAGCTTTAATGTCTGGAATGGATGTCATAATTCTGTTATAGTAACGATCATAAAAATAGCATGAAATCCTTCATACTAGCTTGCTGTTGTCATTCTCCACTCACACCTGCACTGACGCTGGGCTCTGTCATAATTCTGTTATTGTAACAATCATAAAAATAATATAGCCTACTATATTTAGCCTACAAAAAGGTTAGGCTGGCATATGTAAACAGATAATTGCCTAGATTAATGTCTGACAATGACCTGGGCTTAGCTTCATTATCAGCTATAGGCCTTATCAATAAAAGATATGGCAATAAAAAAAAAAAAAGAAATTAAAAAAACACTTATTTCCCGGGAATCCCGGGAAAAAAAGAAAAATTTCCCGGGATTTAAAATAACTAATTTTTGGGAAAAATGTTAAACCTTAGGAAAAAAAAAACTGATGCTCAAGTTCAATTACACAGCAAAAACTTGGTTCTGATTTTGAAGTATTGTAGGGCTGAGCTGCTATGGGCATCACCATTACATTGCCTTCTTTTTACTCTGGACTGCCTGAAGTATATTTTTTCTCTCAGAATCAATCCTTTATCCTGAATATTTACAGAACTACATATCTTTATCATATTTCTGACGGTGTCAGGTATGGAAGCAGCTCTACACTGTTTGTATAATGCTGATTTCACATCAGGACTAACCGAGCCTTCCTGCAGTTCCTCACAGCTGGGATCAGTCTCCGTCGTCCCTCATCTGATGTGTTGTACGTCTGCAGGTCCAAAACATCCAGGACCTCCTCTGACATCTGCAGCATGTAGGCCAGAGCTGAGCAGTGGATCTCAGAGAGTTCCTTCTTTGATCTGTTCTCTGACTTCAGGAACTCTTGGATGTCCTGATGTATTGAGAGGTCATTCATCTCCATCAAACAGTGGAAGATGTTTATGCTTCTGTCAGGTGAGACACTGTAGGTGTTCATCTCCTTCAGGTTGTTGATGACTCTCTGGATGTCTTCTGCTCTGCTCTCTGTCTGACCCAGCAGGCCTCCTAAGAGCCTCTGGTTGGACTCCAGTGAGAGGCCATGAAGGAAGCGGACCAAGAGGTCCAGGTGACCGTTTTTGCTCTGCAGGGCTTCAGACATGACTGTCTTCAGGAAGATATCCAACGATGGCTCATTGTCAACACCTTTACACTTGTGTGTTCTCATGACTCTGGCCAGTACCTCTGTGTCTCTTTTGGTGTAGCAGTGGAAGATGTAGACTGCAGCGAGAAACTCCTGAATGCTCAGATGGACAAAGCAGTAGACTTTTCTCTGGAAGAGCACACACTCAGTTTTGAAGATCTCTGTGCACACTCCTGAGTACACCGAGGCCTCTGTGACATCAAGATCACACTCCTCCAGATCTTCTTGGTAGAACATCAGGTTGCCTTTCTCCAGATGTTCAAACGCCAGCCTGCCCAGCTTCAGAAGAACTTCCCTGTCAGTCTCCATCAGCTCCTGCTGACTCCTGTCATGTCTCTCATCGTACTTGTGCTTCTTCCTCTGTGTCTGAACCAGCAGGAAGTGTGAGTACATGTCAGTCAGGCTCTTGGGCAGCTCTCCTCTCTGGTCTGTCGTCAACATGTGCTCCAGAACTGCAGCAGTGATCCAGCAGAAGACTGGGATCTGGCACATGATGTGGAGGCTCCTGGACGCCTTGATGTGTGAGATGATTCTGCTGCACAGCTTCTCATCACTGGATCTCCTCCTGAAGTACTCCTCCTTCTGGAGGTCAGTGAACCCTTGGACTTCTGTCACCCTGTGGACACATGTAGGAGGGATCTGATTGGCCGCCGCAGGTCTGGAAGTTATCCAGAGGAGAGCCGAGGGAAGCAGATTCCCCTTAATGAGGTTTGTCAACAGCACGTCTACTGATGATGTCTGTGTGACATCAGACACGACCTCATTGTTCTGGAAATCCAACAAAAACCTGCTTTCATCCAGGCCGTCAAAGATGAACACGACTTTACAGACGGCGAGCTTCTCTGCTGTGACCATCTGTAATGTTGGATGGAAAACACGGAGCAGCTGGAGAAGACTGTAGCGCTCATCTTTGATCAAGTTCAGCTCTCGGAATGAAAGCAGAACCACAAGACTGACATGTTGGTTTTCCAAGCCCTCTGCCCAGTCCAGAGTGAACTTCTGCACTGAGAAGGTTTTTCCAATGCCAGCAACGCCCTGCGTCACAACTACTCTGATGTGTGTGTCTTTGTCAGATAAGGGTTTAAAGATGTCCTGGCACTTGATTGGAGTGTCATGGAGGGTCTCTGTTTTGGATGCTGTCTCCAGCTGCCACACCTCATGTTGGGTATTAACCCCTTCCCTCCGTCCCTGTGTGATGTAGAGCTCAGTGTAGATCCTGTTGAGGGGGGTTCCAGTTCCTGCTGCAGCAGTTCCTTCTGTCACAAATTCACATCTCCTCCTCAGACTGATCTTATGCTCGTCTAAAACCTCCTGCAGACCGCCGTCCACTGTGCTGGTCTGACTGGGTGTCTGCAGTCCAGGTCTTGTTCTGGATCTTTCTCCACACTGGGGACAGGCAGAGTCTCCTGATGAACCAGACTGGTCCCAGTGTGAGGTGATGCACTGTCTGCAGAACCAGTGTCCACAGCTGGTGGAGACTGGATCCCTCAGGACCTCCTGACACAAAGCACAGCAGGACAGCTGCTCCTTCACATCACCTCGACTCCTCTTCCTGTCCCTGTGGAGATGAAAGCAGTTTGTTTATGACAACATTACGTTTTAACTCAAATCTTAAAATCTTAAAAAAAGACTAAATAAAAGACCTCGAGGTGAGAAAATACTGTAATACAGGCCTGCAGTTTGTCTTGCACCGATTCTGATTTGGATTTGCAGATCAGTAAATCTTGACAGTGAATAAAAAACTTAAGACAGTGAATCTAAACTTCAGACACAGGTGTGTGAAGAACTTGTGAGTGCAGGTGCAAGTAAAAATGTTCTCAGGTGTTTTGGCGCAAAACATCAAACAGCATCATGGTTTGTGGAAAACAGCACAGACCCAGATGTGTTTAGGTTGAACAGCTGGATTGCAGAGCAGGGAGCAGTCATTTCTCTCTTTGCAGTCTCTTTTCTTGATATCCTCACTTAGAGCTGCTCGATTATGGAAAAAATCATAATGACGATTATTTTGGTCAATACTGAATATCGTCTCAGAAAGGAAACTGACATCACTGGCGGCTCTGGGGAGGGGCCAACAGGGGCCAGTTCCCCCGTAACACTGAGTCTGGACCCCGCAGTGGCCCCCCTCCGAACCAAGATGAGAAATTGTGATGAGGCTTTCTCATAGCGCACGGTTTGGGCCGCGCTCTGCACTGTGTACGGCGCAGACCTGCACAGAGCAGCGTGCACACGCGTGCAGAGTAGGGCGCACGCACGCACGGCATGCACGTATGTGGCGCTGGTTGCTACGCGACCGAAACAGACGTTAGGAAGTAGTTTTCTTCTTCTGGCGCACTTTTTCTCTGGTGGACAATATAGCAGCTTCAGATGAACCATGTAAAGAGGCAAATACATTCTTTAATTTATGAATTAGCTGAACTAAAGCTTCTAAATAAATTATGTTACATAAACGAAGGCTGTATTTTTTTCCTACCTGTTACCTGTTGTGTGTGTGACTTCACATGGAATTTTATAATAAATGTATGACTATACTGCATTGTCTTTGCAAGAGTAGTGCATATCTCATGATGTCAATCATCTAGATTTCTAAATATAAACGCAAACTGGTGCGCTCCGCGATCACATACACAATGAATGGCTGCGCGGGCCGAGGTCTGCGCCGTGCGCACGCTCTGTGAAAGCCGCTTTAGAGCGTTGCACCGCTGGAAACGGCAGTCAGTTTTGTTGATCTAAGGTGAAAATGGTGAGCTCGAAAAGTTACCAACCACCCGACAAGAGGCAGTCAGAAGCAAGAAATGACTACCATGAACAATATTTTATTGTTACAAGGCAACAATAAACTTTTAGAGTGTAAATATGATGATTTATTGATGAAGATGATAAGAAGACAGTGGTGTAATGAAGATGTGATGATGATGTTGATGAAACTGCCTGATAAAGATTTTAGAAGCAGGAGTTTGTACTAAGTGAGGAGTTTGTCTGTACTAAGATTACACTGAAAAATACGATGTTTCCATTGTTTCTGTCTCTTATATTTGTGTCTCAAATGTGATATTTTGAACCATTCAATTTGGTTACAATGCGTAATCACTAGTTTTATGGAAAAAAAAAAAATCTGATATAATTTTGAATCTTTGTCTTTTTTGCCCGGGGTTGAATGTGCCCCTCTGACAAAACCCCTGGCCCCAGCCAGGCCCCTCCAGTAAAATTGGTCTAGAACCGCCACTGCTGACAAAATAATCGTTTTTCCTCAATTATATGAATTTTGAGATCGTCTGGAGCCAAAATTGTAATCACGATTAAAATTCGATTAATTGAGCAGCCCTATCCTCACTACTTGCTCTGCTATATAATCTCATGTCATCATATTCCATCAGGCTCACAGTCTAACAGCTGTCTTACTTTGTGTCTGAAGGTCCAGGTTCAGCACTGGAGTCTGGAGGTTCTTCTTTAGACCAGTCGCTCTTCATGGACAGACCGCTGGACACTGCAGACTCTGCTCTGTGGCAGGAACCTCTGGAAACACAAATGTTTGAAACATGTTTTTAGTTCTTGTAAATCAGGACTCCAGACTAACTTTTCCACTGGCAGCACTGGTGCTCCCAGCTTTCCCAGTCGCTCACAGCAGCTCATGATTTGGTCGCAGTTTGGTCGCGATTTTGGTTTTTTTGTGAGGGGGGGTCGAGCTAAAAGAGCGGATGTGGCTCATGATCTGAAGCATCAGTTTTGGTGTCACGTCTACTTTCTCCACAAACAGATTTCACACGAAAACAGTGAACACACACTGCACTCTAACAGCTGTCTTACTTTGTGTCTGAAGGTCCAGGTTCAGCACTGAAGTCTGGAGGTTCTTCTTTAGACCGGTTACTCTTCATGGACAGACAGCTGGACACTGCAGATGCTGCTCTGCCCTCCTCTTCCTCCACACAGTCACTCATCTTCTGCTTTAAGTCAGTCTAAGAGGTGCAAACACACACGCACGCACACACACACACACACACACACACACACCAAAGGGATGATAAACAGGTTTATGTTCTAGTTTCCTAATGGACAACAGGCTTTAACTGTATTAAATGGAGTCAGTCACATAAATAATGTGTTTCAACATATTTTTGTGGAAACTTCAGTTATTTTGTTGCTATTTTATATTAAGTGTATGTTTAGAAGTTTTTTTTGTTGTTTTTTCTTCTTCGATTCCAACAAATGTTATTTTGCAAATGTATGATTTATTTTTTTTACATTTTATTTATTCATTTATTTATTTATTTATTTGGTCATTCTTGATACTGATCTCATTTATGTAATCTATTTTTTTTTTTATTAACGTCTTGCTAATTAGTTGTTGTATTTTTTTCACTGATTTACTCATGATTTTGTTTCCCATGTCACAGAAAGTAAAAAAGTGAATTCATGCAAGTGACAGAGTTAATAATACACACACACACACACACACACACACACACACACACACACACACACACACACACACACACAGTCTTCATAGATCACATGTTGCTCTTCACTGGTTCACTCCTCCTTACTCACTTTGTTCAGTTGTGAATGTCGTCTTTTTTACTGAATACATTTTACACTCACAGAAAAATAAAGACATAAAAAAATTATTTAAAATCTCAGTGTCTGGATATTTTCACAGAGCAACAGCAGTCATCCCTACATTAACCATATTGAGGTATGTGGTCAAGAAATATCACGATATTTGATTTCGTCTCTGTCACCCAGCTCGAACATTACAGTGAAATTTGACATTTTCATTTGAATTTGTCATGGTGACCAGTTTCATGCATGCAGCGTTTGGTCTTTGTAAAGGAGCCAGGAGCCGCTGATGATCTGCACAAATAAATGCAGATTCACAAATAATTTGTGAAGCACAGATTCACTTCAGGAATGCACAAATGAAAGAGTGTGAATGCAGCAGAGCTCATGGACATGTTTCCCTGTTTCTGTTCCAGTCCAGAGGCTGCGTTCCAGACGCTGCGCTCACCAGCAAATCCTGGTGTCGTCATGAAACCTGCAAATCTTTCTTTCAGTAGTTTTGGTGGCGCACCGTGTTCCCTTCATGTCTTTTTCTTGTTGTTGTTGTCAGAGAACAGAGCCTCAGCAGAAAAACACAAACTCCTTTCCATCAACTCTTCAAAGCAGATGATGCTTTCTTGTTAAGGAGCCACAGGTTTGGCCCTTATTCTCTTTTCTGTGTTGAGGGACCAGAGGCCTGTTCTCACCCTGACAAACAGGAAACACTTTGCTTTCTGTTCAGGCTGGAAAAAGAAAAAGCCACAGGCCTGTTCAGGGCCCTGGGAACACAGGGGGCCTGCTCAGTTTGAAAACTTTTAACCCTCTACTGCACACAACTTGATGGGACATGATAAAAAATGATTCCACATTATTTCTTGGTTCATTTTGGGACACTTCACAGAGAAAACTGTGAACTCATTTGTTGTAAAACAATGCTTAGAGAACAATACAACACCAAAAACTCTTTTTGAAATGTCAACAAATAACTAAACAATATGCAAAAAAAAAACAATTGAAACATACTGACATATTTCATTTGATACAGCCGTAGGTTTCATGTATCATCATTTCATGTATGTTTTTTGTCACATGAAATTCTCCAAAAGAAATTTTTTGATGGCTTCCCAGTGTGCAAGAGGCATTACATCAGCAACATGTGAAATGCGGCTACTGTTGCTCCAAAACATGCGGGCGGCTGGAAGACCATATAATGACATATGGAGCACAGTGCCAAAGAACTGTTCACGTTCTTGAACAGTAAGCTTGAGTGGCTTGGCAGCATCGCATTGGATGCTGTACAGGTTTGACTCATCAACAATAAGTTCCAAGAGGTCATCAGAGAGAAGACCTTTGAAATATTGGTATGGAGACAGAATTTCATTGGCAGTAGAAGGGATGTATAACCATTAAGACTGTACTGGAGAAACAGTGGTGTGACATGTTTTCCATCGAGGTGTCTTGGAAGAACTACTTTTGCCGAACAGGCCAATCCTGTTCTTTTCCTCCATAGAAAAATACTGTGTCCATTTTCTGTCAAAATGTGTTAAAAGAAGTAAAATTTAAGACATACAAATATATTTAGATCTCATACTGTGCATGTGGCATGTAATTACATCCAAATACACAGTTAGCAAAGACATCTATTGAAAAGTAGCCCTTATCGCACAACGTTGCCCTGAGGCCTTCATAAAACCTGGCAAAAGTCCTCTCTACACCTTCATGCACACACACACATTTTTTATTTACAGTTTTTGTCATTTTAAATAAGATTAAAAAAGCAAATAATCTTACCTTCTTCTCACACCATGTGCGCGTGTGTCAGAAAAGGAAGTCTCACCCTCAAATGATGCTTGATAGAGAATCCCAAACTTTACTGGACTATTATTTGATACTTTTTCTGTCATTCTAGCTGGCTGCAATTATTTAAAGAGACATACATTGGTCACAGGGCTTAAGAAAACTTTACGTTGCCTGAGGGCAACGCTGTGCAGTAGAGGGTTAAGAGCTTTGCATTTTTTTATGAATTTAATTTATTCATTTGTTCATTTTCCAGTGGCGGGTTTCATACATACAGATCAGTCTGTATGTATGAAACGGCTTTAAAAACGTGGTGTCTGACGTGTAGAACTGGCTAACTTTTGTTTTTTAGGCTACTATAAAGAAAATGATCACTGCTTTTATTTACTTTTAAAATTTATTTCTAACAGATGAACTCAACAGTGAAAAATGCAGCTTGAAAATGGCGCCAGACAAAAGTAGCGACTCACGGCAGAAGCAGAAGTTTCTTTCTTTCTTCCACTCATTCTTTCTTTCTTTCTTTCTTTCTTTCTTTCTTTCTTTCTTTCTTTCTTCCTTTCTTTCTTTCTTCTTGGACTTGAATGCAAACAGAAATCCTCTCCTGACGTCCGACCGTCTGCAGCTCTTCTACATCATGACGGTGTGACAGAAGTCCAACACTGATAATGACGATGAGCCTCCTGGTCGCGGCTCGTCCAAACCGTCAACCAAACTGTCACTTTCACTTGTGCTGCGTTCACGTCCTCATCGGACTCATGGGATAAATCAGCAGCTCCCACCTGCATCCCTGTGCTTTGAGACTCTGGACGTCATGAGATTATAATCTGATGCCGTGAAGTCTTTGGCCAGTAATCTCACACTGTTCGCTGTTTCATTTAAACACCCGCAGAGGAAAACAAAGCATCTGGGGACAAAAATCTCATCAAATGTGACTTTTACTTTGAAATGTCCCGCTGTGGCCCGCTGAGGTTTGAACAGAGCAGATTTGTGTTCATTCACAGAAAACTCCGTGCCGTGAGCTGACGTTCTGAAACGTCACTTCGTGTTAAATTCCGACTTTATCGGACGATTTGGTGAGGCGTTCACGTGCACTTCCTGCCGGGAAGCTAAACTGTCTGATAATCCCGACACCACCCGAACGCGACACGACTCAGCTGACGTCACATGCCCACCTCTGACTGTCTGTCTCTCTCTCTCTCTCTCTCTCTCTGTGTGTGTGTGTGTGTGTGTGTGTGTGTGTGTGTGTGTGTGTGTTTGTGTGTTCAGGTGTTTGTTAGTTTGAAAAGCAGAGTGTTTGTTTTCCTCTCAGCTCTCATAAACACACAGTGAGGTGATTTTCAGTTGGTTCTGGTTTTGTTGAAAAGGCTCTGAGCCGCTCCTCTGCCACCCATTCCTAAAGCTTGCAAAGAGATCATCTCCTGTGGTTCAAGGGGTGTCACAGCCAACGCTGCAGTTGTAGGAAAAGTGGCATGCAATGAATGGAATCATGCAGCTGCAGAAAACTTGGCAATTCCTGCCAGAACACTGGAGAGGAGGAGGAGGATTGGGAATAAATATAGCCTATGTGTGCATATCTAGCCTACCTCTCCACACCATGGATGTATAAAACATACATTAGTAAATAAATGGTTAAAATTCAGATAAATAAGTAAATAAATAGTTAAAATATTGTAATCAACCTTGTTCCTAAACATATTTCAAGTAAATTCTTCAGAATATCATCAACCTGTTTCATGGTCCTCTTTTGTTCATGAATTATTCATTATCCGAGGCAACAATTTTAACCATGTACATTGAAGTCAAAGTCCATTTTCTGTGGTCTTGATCTTAAATCTGAGCATGGCATTGAATTCCCCATATGTGAAAACCCATAAAAGCACATTACATTCAGGTATTTACCTTGTACAGTCAAAACGAAAAGTGATTAATTAGATATCCACCAGGCGGCGGCCGCCGCCATTTTGGTTTCTTCATTTTGAGGTATTATGGGACATTTTTGAGCCTGGCATAGAGAATATTTGAATTCAGCACCCTTCAAAAAAAACCAAAACGTTGTATGCCAAAAATTAACATGATTTGCCTTCGGGACTTTAAATAAGCACATTTTCCAAAATCCTGCCTGGTCTAAACAGAAAAACAGCTTTTGGATCAGGTTCTGAATCCCCACCTTGTCTGGATGTGGAAGAATGTGTTTAACTGGATGAATGCAAAGCCGTGTGTTGATTGATGAGACATAATTCACTGACATCACAGGGTTCTTGCACCTTTTCTTAAGTCAAAGTCCAGCACTCCACCAGCGTTTCAAGCTGCTTTTTCAAGCTTTTCCAGCTGTGGTAAATTAAATATACTCAGAATGATTATTACACTTCTTCATCACATTAAATCAGATGTTACTGTGCTATAGAAAACCAAATTATGTTTAGTGAGATTATTCTACAGAAGGGGGATAAATTATTATTTATTACACTTCCTATTACACTAACCCTAACCCAAGAAGGGGAAGTGTTCCCCAACAGCCACTCGGCTGCACCCGGTCACCAAGAAAATGTGTGTGCGCATTCAAACTCAGATTTTGTAATAGCAATAGGTGGTGTGTGAAAGAGAGAACAGTATAAAAAGGCTGTAAGAACTGTAAGGGTAGACACTCAGACAAAGGTAGTTAGTAGTTAGGCGTGTCTTCTCATCACCGACTTAAACAAACTTCATTTGGAGTAAACCCTTTGAGGCTTGAGGTTTGGACCCTTTTTAAATGGAGAGCTGGTCCAGACCACCTGTACAGAGGTAACTAACGTGGTAACTATAAATACCTGCAGGCAATACCTGAAACTATTTCAAACTTGCTTTGAAATTCACAGTACACCTGGTCCAAAGTGAATCAAATCAGCAGGATCTCCTTGTTCCTGAATCCCATGTCAGAGTAGAATCTGCTGAGGGGATCAGCTGCAGGCCTGAGACACGGCCAGCAGGGGGCAGCACAGGTGGAGCCTTTAGAAAAGTATAAGAGTATAAGGTAACTGTAAGTAAATTTGTGTCTTTATAATCTCAGAATTGTCAGATTTATTTCTCATAAATTACTGAGCTCCCTGTTTTTTCCTCCCTACAGTAACCCAAGTACACCAACACAAAAATGAGGTTTTATTTAAGGAACGCTGAACTCTTTGCTGATGAAAAATGCACTTCATATTAAGTTTGCTTGGCTAATACAGCACGGTGATTACTGTCTAAAAAAATACACATAATGAAATGAAATGCCATGAGACAAAGTGAACAGAGGACGAGTGTGAGGGAGCGAGCGGCTTACTGCACATGGCCTTGCTGGGGTTGACCTGCTGCCCTGTGAGGAACTGCTGCAGCTTCCTGATGTCCACTCTGGCGTGGGCCATCGAGTCCGGGTCCCTGCCCTGAGACCGACCCCCGTCCTGGGACCCTTCACCACCTGGAGGAGGAGGAGGAGGAGGGAAGGAAGGTAGGAAAGAGGAGAGGAGAAGACAGGTAGAAGGAGATTAAACCCAAGAAGGGAAGGAGGCAAATAAGGAGGGAGAGAAGTGATAGAGGAGGAGGAGAGGATAAGGAAAGGTGACCGGTAAGGGAAACAAGGAGGAGGGAAGCAGAGGAAGATGAGGAAGGAGGAGGAAAGGAAAGAAGGGAGGAAGGAAGACAAAAGAAATTATAGCTGCTGCGCAGCAATGGTTGGGGCCGGGCAATTTTAGGCAATTCTGAGCAACAAGTGGAGAATAGGAAGATGAAAAGAAAGGTGGCATTTTAATGTGCATTTTGCATCAGTTGAGGCTTGAACGCACAGTTTCTGGCATGCAGGACAAGGCTTTAACTCACTGAGCTAATTGACAAGTGCCAGTTCATGTGAGGCTTCACAAATTGACTAAGCCAGTCACATGACAGCAGCTGCCTATGCATGGAAAGGCTGATTTCAAACCACTGTAAAAAAAAAAAAAAAAAAAAAAAAAAAAAAAAAAAATCAGTCATAAAGACAAAAATCTGACAGTGATGATCTGGCATGGGACTGGACCTTTGTGCAAAGTTTGGTGAATTTTGGCATGTGGGAATGTTGCACAAGCTGAGGCTTGAACTCACAATCTTTTAACACCGAGGCCTGGCCTCTATCTCACTGAGCTAAAACTTCACATGCAGCTTCACAAACTGACTGAGCCAATCACTGACCTGCAGGACAGCAGCCAGCCATGCATGGAAGGGCAGATTTTAAACAGCTGTCAAAAATTCAGTTATTAAGACAAAAATCTGAAAATAAACATATTGCATCTAGCAGCATGGAGATGTTGATCATTTGTTTTTAGCAATGATTGATTTGCTCCATAAGTGAAAAACTGATGTTTAAAAATGCCATTCTTGCATTGACTCCAATTGTTCACATGAGAGCAAAATTCAAAATGCTGTCAAAAATTCAGTTTTTGAGATACAGTTCTGAAATTTGCCACACATCATCTACCATGACTCTAGAATTTTGTCCTTTTTTCATGAACATTGAAGATTTATTTAGCAAGAATTTACTAAGTGTATGTTTATAGTACCGTTTACAGTCAAACATTTTGATGCACTGTAGGCTCAATTTTTGATAAATCAAAAATCTGTGTGGATCGTTTGTGTAGGACAGTCTGAAGATGCTCTGTAGCAAGTTTGGTGACATTTGAGCAAAAATTGTGGAAGGAGATAGGTTTAATAAGTTTTACAGTTTTTGAAAAAAACAGAGTGATGGACTTCATAATCTGCAATAGGTTTGAGTGCACAAAAGTTTCTTCAGTATTGGGGCTACAGTTTGATGAAAGTTGTGAAGTTGTAGCACATATGGTTGATTTGTTATGGATTTTCAAAGTTTTGAAGTTTAAAGGCTTGCTATAGCGCCACCATCAGGTCTATTGGCTTGTGTTTGCATCTGAGGTAATCTGACATGGGACTGGACCTTTGTGCAAAATTTGGTGATTTTTCGTGCATGGGAAGTAGGACTTCCTCGGAAGAAGAAGAAGAAGAAGAAGAAGAAGAAGAAGAAGAAGAAGAAGATTCACGAATACAAGAGGGTCCTGGCAGCCCTAATAAAATGAAAAGAGATAGAAAGACATGAAGGAGGGAAGAAGAAGAAGAGGAGGGCGGGTGGGAAGACACGAATAAGGGAATGAAAGAGTAAAGTGACAAGCAAAAAAAAAGTAAGTTTTTACTTTTGACTGCACTCCATTTCTCCAACTTCAGCTCCTCGGCTCCTGAGCCCAAAGGACACGGAGCTGTGAGAACATCACATCACCTCTTCCAGGTTAATGCAGCAACAACTTGACACTCTGAGAGAGAGCAGGCGTCACATGTGCTCACTTTTCACACCTCAGGCCATTTTACTACCAAAACCTGTGGCTGCTACATTTACAGTGACGACTATGAGGAGATTATTGGAGCAGAATTATTGGGAAATGTGTGTAGAGAGTTGTGTAAATGTATATCAGTCTCTGTGTGTGAAATCAGATTTGAAAATGTGCAAATGAATGCGTACTGAAATCTGTGAATGTGTACAGGAATCTGCACGTGTGTACTCAGAATCTATGACCACATTTACAGATTCATCTCCACATTATACACTTACAAAACTAAATAGCGATTTGGAGATAACACAGATTTCTATTCCACATTTCTCAATTTGATCTCTCTCTCTCTCTCTCTCACACACACACACACACACACACACACACAGCTTCATGGGTTTGCTGATGGAGCGAAGGTTTTCATGTGATGCTGCTGCAGGCCCACAAGGTGGCGCCGTCAGACTGCTGGAACATGCAGGATTTATTTATTTCACACTGCAGTTGTTTGACTTGAGCAGGCCTGTGGGATGAATCAGCTTCATGAACGTAATTGTAAAAAAGTTATTAATCATAAATGCTGCTAAAAATAAGGTGATAATCGATTGATCACTGACTAAACTGCATTTCCACTCCTGACAAAATGACAGTTTCTGAGTCAAGCTGTCGATTTACACACAGAGGTGTTATATTTCCAACTTTTCAGCAATTCAAAATGAAACCTCTGAGGTTTACGGCCGGTTTGAGGCTGTGAGAGTTTCTTCTTCATTTGTATAGTTTTCCAGCCTGCAGGGCGAGGCAGTGGGTTTTATTTTCTGACAGAGAGAGAGTGTGAGTGTGTGTGTGTGTGTGTGTGTGTGTGTGACAGGGAGGAGAAAGCAGGTTTCCAGGTCTGCTCGGTTGCTTTTTCCTTTAGTAATTTTTATTATAAAAACAAAACAAAAAAAAAAGCTGCACAATTACAATAAGTGTGGATGGGGCTTTTTCCTTCCTTTGCTCTCAGCTTTAACCCTTAGAAATCTAATCGACATCAGGTTTCTTGTTGAAAGTGTTGAAAATGCAGCCGCAGGAAACATGAGGACAAAAAGGCGATGAGCAGCTTTAGGAAGAAATGACCCCAAAATCTGCAAGAACTTCACGAAAGGTTACGAGAAGCTCGATCATCATCAGGTGAGTAAAGCTCAGATTTTTTTCACGATGGGAAGAAAACAGAGTCGACATCCGAAACGTCTGGGTTTCTGCTTTAAGAAAGAGTCGCAGCATCTTTTAATTACAAAGTGTAGTAGTCAACAGTGTGATTTCAGGCTCTTTTTCTGTGCAACTTCACAGCAAATCATCTGTGGAGACAATGTGCCCCTAACCTTCAACACACACGTCTCTAAACATCATCTCTGTCTGACCTGTATCTTCTCTGCAGGCTCAGGGCCACGGTGCGTCTTCTGTGTTCAGCCACAAACATGAAATATGACATTGCATCGTGCAGGTCTGCGTTGCTTTTTGAGGGTTTTCTGACGATCTGTGAAATCTGCAATAACACCGCGATGCTGCTGGGCTGCATTCCTGTGTTGGGCCCAAAGCCATTTACAGCTTACAGTCAGTTACAAAGATACAAGGTAAGACGAAAAAAAATAATAATTATACATTCATCGCATTTCTACAAAATTATCCAGGCATATTCCAAAATATATTTCCATATGTAGCTAAATAACACATTTTTAAAGACCATTCATATTTAAATCTCTGACAATGGCAAGCTAAGCTCAACAAGGTAAACGACTTCATTAGCATGATGCCACGTGATTGGTTGGATATAGTGTGAAATGAATCTTGGGTATTGTAGTTCGGTGACGTAAGCGGTGCAGCGTAGAACTAGTGATCCTAGAACGGACGCTTCCTGAGCTTCAGCGGATCATGAACACACAGGCGCTGAACACCCGCTGACGTGAACGGGAGCGTCGGTTCTAGGAGCGCCGGTCTACGCCGACGGCCGCCGAGGAGTCCAACCACTGGCCAGTGCAGCTGTCAATCACAAGCTGGGGGGGGTTCTGATTGGTCCGAGGGGTGATGGCGGCAGCGCCTCCTGATGTCTTCACTGTGGTATGTCTGATGATGATGATGATGATGATGATGATGGTGGAGGTGATGATGTCACTGGTCCTCTGCGGTGTACATGCGGTACATCAACGTGATGATGGTCGCCACCAGGCACGGGATCAACCAGTTAGACCACCAGCTGGACAGGACACACAACCGGTCAGTTACACCAACCAGCAAACACAGAAACTAACTAACTAAACTGTTACCCAGCAACTAGAGAAGAAAAAAAAAACAAAAAACAACCGGTCACACATACCAATCAATAAATAAACACAGTAACCGATTAACCAGTCAGACTGACAACTAGAGAAGAAAAACATCTTGTTAGATATAACAACCAACTAACTAATTAACTAATTAACCAGTAAGTCCAGTTGGAGAGGAAAAGCAATTTGTCACATACACCCACCAACTAACTAACTGGCAATTTAACGAATTAACAGTTAGACAACAACTAAACAACAAAAAAACAACTTGTTAGATGTTCCAACAAAGAAACAAAGTAATTAATTAGCCAGTCAGACTGACAACTAGAGAGGAAAAACATCTTCTTAGATACAGCAACCAACTACCAAACTAACCAATTAATAAGTTAAACGACAACTAGAGGAGAAAAACAACCAACTAACAAATTAACTAACTGACCAGCTAGTCCACCAACTGGAAAAGAGGAAAGACAACTCATTAGATTAAACGAACTAAGAACTAATTAACCAGCTAGACGACAGCAAGAGAAGAAGAAAATCAACTCATCACATATAATGAGCAACTAATAAACAAAGTAACTAACTAATTAAACTAATTAAGCGGGCAGATGGCAGGACTACCAGCTGGAGAGGATAAACAATAAACGATTACATAAACTGAGTACCAGTTAACAGAAGAATGAACCCTATAAAGCCTGAACTATGAAAGAATTGGCAGAAAATTCCAATTTTTTGAAACTGAACCCTTTATTTAGTCCTATAACAAAATGTAAAAAAAAAAAAAAAAAAAAAAGATTTTTCATAAAATATGTTATTACATACGATTTTTCTGTTGTATCATATATGACAGTACTTGAAGTGCCAATGGTCCAGGGTGAACAGGGGAAGTGTTCAAAGGTACACAACAGTATTTTGGTCAAGTATTGATCAAACTGAAACGGAATGTGTTATTTGATGATGTGTATCATATATGATACAAATGGCTTTATAGGGTTAACCAGTTGTACAGATTTATTAAACCATTAACCGACTGACATGGTTAAGCCGTCGGTCCACAAACTGAAGGACTGAAAAAAAAAAAAAAAAAACTCCTCCTCATGGACTGACCGGTCAACAAACTGACACCCTCAGCATGATTTTATTGTTTCCTGACCGTGACAGATATTTTAAAAACCAGCGGGACAGATCGCTGGAAATCAAACTGACACGGGAATATCTTTATGAATTCAGTTTTCCGATAAAGAGGCGAGAGAGTGTGTGTACCTGGCCTGGTCCTGCACAGTGGTCACCAGCGACTCCTGCACGAAACACAAAACACACACTTCACTGTTTGGACTACTAAACATGTAATAAACATCACCATCATCACATCATAATAATAACAGAATAACTGAAATGCCACATGTTATGTACATTTGCTACTTTCATCAGTGTGTTCTGTGAATTTGGTGATGGGAAAATTCCATGCCAGCATCTAAATTAGTTAAATGGCTAAAAAGTCCCGTTTTAGTCTTGTTTTTTAATTTTGTTTTTTAATCTACTCTTGTTAGGCAGGAATAAGATTTCTCATTACGCAGTGAAAAGTACTTCGAGGCTGAGCTGAGTCTGGAGTCTGGCCGTGTTCACACAGGCAGCTCACATGCATGTGCATTAGATTGACTGTTATTATTATTATCACGTCAGATAAAGTCATGTGATCATATGTGGTTTGAAATGTGATTTGAACCCCATCTGCAAATCACTTTGAGTGCTGTGGTGAGTTTAAAGTTTTTTTTTTTTTTTTTTGAGGTCTAGATGGAGGACCCAAAAAAAAAAAAAAAAAAAAAAAAAGCGGTGTGAGCGTGTGCTGATGTGAGAGACTGGAGCCAAGCAGCAGCCCCTCGCCGCTGCAGAGCCTGGCAAACAGGCTGGGTCTGTCATGAGGAGCTCACAGCACATTCAGATATCGATTGATCGATCGATGGATCACCCTGGAGGACAAGCGGCTCCACGCCGGGCTTTATTCTGCAGCTCCACATGCACACAGGAAGTTGTGCTCCTCGTTTTTTTTTTTCTGGTGGCCTTGTTTTAGCCAGGAAATGCAGCTGACGGCAGGAAGCGGCGTGGCAGGAAGCGGCGTGGCAGCGCTGCGACTTCCTGCGGCGTGGAAACAGAAACGCTGTGGAGTTTCTGCTCAGGGAGGAGATGCAGCAGCCAAGCGGTGAAGTTTTAATGAGGCGTGGTTTGAAAAAAAAAAAAAAAGAAAAAAAAAAAAAAAGCACACCCATCCTTTAATATGAAGAGTGTTGTGGTTCTGGATCAGGGCTGATGGCCGGTGCTGCAGAAGCGACACTGAACAGGTGAATTTTTCGTGCGAGGCTGATCAGGTGCCGCTGGATGGCGTGTTACTCACCGTGCAACAGCGCCGCCTCCACAGTTTGACTTTTACTGCTTTAAAACAAAGTGCAGCGGTGAGTCTGGGCTGTGAGAGAGCCACCAGAGCTCATAACACCATCCCAACCTCGGACACACTTCTCATCTCAAAATTAAACCCTTGTCATGGACTTAAATGAACAAGATGACCACTTTTCATCTCACGCTAACAGAAATCACCAGTTTGTCATATTCAGTCCATCCCAGGAGTTATTTTGTGATCAAATCTTTAAATTCATCCTTTTCTGTGTCCCTTTCCCTCAATCTGCCTCATCAGCTTTAAGTCAAGTGGTCGTTTTCTACACTGAGGTTCCAAAGGAAGTCCAACACATTCCCATGACTGCACGTCTACATCCATGAGTCACGGACGCTCTAACAGCAGAGACATTTGGGCTGCAAGCTGAAGAATGACAAATTCAAATGACAATTATTCCAAACTCTCAGAAATAATTTGCAACGACAAGCTAGCAGTGCTCAGCTCGCTGAAGCCTCATCAGATCCAATAAACAACGGCTACTTTTGGGCCAAAAAGTGGGAAAAGGGGATGAAATCACACACAAAAAAAAAAAAATCCCGTGCTTATCCATGCAGCCTCCGACTGGTTGGTTCAATTATGTAGATTTCATCATCAATAAATAATGAATATGCAACATCATCAACTGTGATCATTTCTCTCCTCTTTAAAATTTCCAGGAGTTTTTCAAAACCTTACAGATAATTATTACTATTATCCAAAACTTTTTCCAGGCCTGCAAAATGCAATTTCAAGTTTCCGTAACAGAACGCAGAATGCATGTTGACTTTCCTGCAAAATCAAAGTGTTTCCATTCTTTTAAATGTGCAAAGTGACAAGTCTCATTAAAAAAAAAAAACAAAAAAAAAAAAACAGGTGGAAGGAAACCACAGGTATGACTGCAGCCATTATGTCTTGTTGCTGCAGTGCATTCTGGTCTATGGAGGCTGCAGCAGTGCATGCTGGTCTATGTGCTGCTCCTGCCTGATGGTTGAACGGCGGCTCTAAAGAGGAAGGCCTCGCTCTCTGATTGTGACGGACCGACACCAAAACCCTGACCACGTTTTAAAACATCTGGATGGGACGTCTCCTCGTCTGCGATCCGGAGGAGACAGACACCAAACGTCATGAGGAAAAAGGCACATCGCCGACAGCTGGTGAGTTGCAGGTTTGTTTTTTTTTTTTTTAGTGGATTGGCCCTTTAATTGTCAGTAACCCCCTGGCAAAACATTTCACTTACTGGTGGTCTGGCGATCTTGTCTCTGTCATCCTGCAGAGAGAGAGAGATTCAATATTATATTAAATATGATGAGAACGTCTTTACAGGAAAATCACTGAGAGGAACAGGAGAAAGGGTCATTCTGGACGAGCTGATCCTCGGAGGGATTTCAGTTCTGTGGATGTGACATGTTGAGAGTAAAAAACTGAACCTGTCTGTCTGCTCGCCTGTCTGTGCTGCGTGCACACGGCGCGGCCATGTTTACCCTCCTGCAGACTTTGTACGCAAAACCTGCTTGAATAAATAATTACGACCGGTTCCCCGACTCCTCTTTTGCTCGGGTTTGGGGGGTCTGAGGAAAACCTTGGAAAAATAAACACAAACTTATGTGAGTGTGTGTGAATGTGTGTTTGTTTTAAACGAAGAGTAAGCGTGTGTCCTGCGGGCTGGGCGGAAACGATGACAGCTTCCTGTCTCACACCCCCTCCTCTCTGAATGTAGCTCAAAGCTGTTAGACATTTATCCTGTTTTCTCCTTTTACCCTGACAGTGGGCTTCACTTGGAAAAAAAATCTAAAAAAAAAAAAAAAAAAAAACAACAACAAAAACAACAACAAAAAAACGAATCTAAAAAAATCTAATCTAAAATAAAAAAAAATCTAAAAAATGTGATCTAGAAAAAAATCGAATCTAAAAAAACGAATCTAAAAAAAAATCGAATCTAAAATCTAAAAAAAATCTAAAAAATGTGATCTAGAAAAAAATCTAAAAAAAATTGAATTAAAAAAACTCTAAAAATGTAATCTAAAATCTAAAAAAATTAATAATGTAATCTAAAATCTAAAAAAATCTAATCTAAACACTAAAAAAAAATCGAAAAAATGTGATCTAGAAAAAAAATCTAATCTAAAAAAATGTAATCTAAAATCTAAAAAAAAAACAACAAAAAAAAAAACCGAATCTAATCTAAAATCTTTAAAAATAAATCTAAAAAAATGGAGGCACAGCTGGTTGGTAGATTTGTGCATTTATATGTGGGCGTTCTGTATATTATGGTAAAATTAGTCCTTGCGCGCGCAGACACACACACACACACACACTCATAAGGGTTAGGAATCACTTGGTAAGCTGCAATATGATTTGATACTATCGTGATATTTTACACATGATAGCGATGGTATTGCTGAAGTGATTCGTGAAATATTGTGAGACAATCAGCTGTGAAACGGAGGAAATAAAAGTTCTGTGGAGGAGGCAGGATAGTTTTGCACAGAGCAGGAGTCGGGGGTGTTTTCAGGGTTTGAAGCTGCACGGCGGTGGCGAGCGTGTCAGAACCGCTCCAGGTCAAACAGCTGCAGGCGGGGAACAACACACGACACACAGGAACTCAAACGCACATCTGTGGAAGTTCAGTTACAAACTCAAATATTGATCCTTGGCAGCTCTGATCACGTCTGCCCAGAGGAGCGAGAGGAGGCGTCGCGGCACACACAGCACTAACCAACCAGCAAAATATCCAACCAGCAAGACATCAAACCAGCAAAACATCCAGATTTGTTCATCGGCAGGTTAAACAGATCCTCCGATCCATATTCCGATCTATATTCACATACATGTTACAACAGGTATGTAGAGTCAGTTGTCAAATTGGAATTAAAGATATGGTGAGCTGCACCATTTTCTCCTCTGCACGTCCAGAGGTTCAGTTCCTTTGGGTAGCATTTCCTGTTAGCTTAGCATAAAGACTTGAAGTCTATGGGAGTCGTTAGCCTGGCTCTGTCAAACTGAAAAAAATAAACCTTCCAGCAGCTGTGAAGCTGTCTGGTTTACACAGTGGGTCATGTGGAGTTGAAATACATGGCTTATTTTGTCTTATTCTTATTTTTTCACTTTAACGGAGCCAGGCTAACGACTCCCATAGACTTCAAGTCTTTATGCTAAGCTAACGGGGAATTCTACCCATAGGAACTGAACCTCTGGACGTCCAAAGGTGGAAATGGTGTCCAACATCTGGTCTCAGGCGGTGGAAGTCGGGAAAAGGGGATTTTGACCAAAACGTTACAATATTCCTCTAAGCTTGGAAAGTGCTGTATAAATGAAATTATCATCCATATCAAGCTAACGAGCGCCACGTGTTTAAAACGCTCCTCCTCTTCCTCTGGCTGACAAATCATTCAGAGAGCTGGGATGAGGGGTTTGGAGGTGATGCGTTCAGGTGTGGAAAGCGGCGTGGGACTAACCGGGTGCAGCTCTCCGATCAGCATGTCGCCGGCCATGTGCCGGGCGTCCGTGGAGTGACCGACGTCCTCGAAGCTCTCGGTGGCGTCGCCCCCCGCCTGCTCCCTCAGCACCTCCTCGCCTCCCGGGTGCTGCCACACAGAGCACAAAACACAGTCACACACACACACACACACACACACACACACACACACACACACACACACACACACACACACACACACACAGCGCTGAGACTTTCTGAGCTTCACCCCATCCTGCAGAACCTCAACAGAACCAAACCTGGCTGAATGGTCTCTTACAGGACGGGAGGAGGTCAAAATAAATCAAATAATAATAATAATTAAAAAAAAAAAAAAAAAAAAAAAAAAAAGATCTCAGGCCGAGTTGAGAAAAATGATCAACCCTTTGAAAACTGAGCAAACTGGCCTGAGTTCTTTCATAAACATAAAAGGACGCAGGGATCAACTTAGTAAGAAATGAAATAAAATAAAATAAAATGAGAAAAACTATAATGAGAAAAAATGGAAATGACCGAAAAATTGGAAAAAAGAAAAGGAAATTTTTATTTTTTTAAAATGATAAAATTTAAGGAAAATATATCCAGAAATATGATTATATATAAAAAATTATATTACAGGACAAGATATTTTCTTTGTCCTGTTGTCCTGGTTTAGATTTTTTTTTTTTTTGTTGGTATGTTTATTTATTGATTTATTTAGGTTTCTGAATTTCAGTTAATTTCAATGTTTGTTTATTTTTTTTTTCCTCTGATGTTTTTGACAGAAATGAGATGAACGTGCTTCGGGTTCAAAGCGTTAACGTGTGCTCTTGATAAGAAATGACCCTAGAAAGAAAGTTATAAGAAATTTGCAAAAGGTTACGCTGCAGGGAAATCATCTTTTTAGGAGGTCAGAGGTCAGAGGTCAGACACAGAGCTGGTAACGGGCCAGAATCTGCCTTCAAAATAAAAGTCAGGCTGCTACAACAGGCTGCCACACACACGCACGCATGCACACACACACACACACACACACACACACTGTCTTCTAGAAAACAAGCAGAGCGATGGGCAGCCGTCCCGTTGCTGCCGCCTCGCGCCCTTTGAGCTCTGTGCTCCGCTATCAGCGAGCAGGAAAACAAAAACACCACAATAAAAGTGAACAAGTCCCACAAAAACACCGTCCACAGATCCTCATCTCCAGAAACACTTTTTGTTTTTTAAGACTCACAGGAACCAGCTGCTGGAAAACAAAAACATCGTCCGCCTGCTTTCCTACAGACAACATCTGATAAATAATTTTTAATTTTTTTTATAATTTTTTAGTCATATTTCATATTGTTTCATTTGTTCTCTTGTGGTCATTTTCTACCATTGAGGTATTCACACTGATTTCCCATCTAATGGACTTTTTTAAAATTTATTTTTATTTTTTATTTTTTATTTTTTTTTTATTTTAGGTAGCGGACCCATATAAGCCTTCTGGATTTCTGCCGCTCCCTGCATGTTTCCTCTTATCTCCTCGGTGTGTTGTTTGTTTGGTTGTGTGTTTTTCTAAAACAAAAATAAAATACAATAATATAAAGTAAAACAAAACTAAAACTAAACTAAACTAAAATGAGAAATACAATTTAAAAAATACATTACAATACAACGAATTTAAATAAAAATATAATTCAATAAAATAAAGCAAAATTATATTAAATTAAATAACTTAAAATACAAAATAAAATAATAAAATAAAATATGAAATAAAATATGAAATAAAATACAAAAAATAAAGCCAGAGCAACATGCTGGCCAGGAAGATTACAGTGTTTCTGTTTCAGGATTATTCAGCTCACATCAGTCAGAAACACAATATTCAGTATAAATCACGGCTGTTCAGCTTCGCCCGGCGTGACACAGCTTCAGACCTTTGTGCTAGAGTATCCCTCCTCTGTGTGTGTGTGTGTGTGTGTGTGTGTGTGTGTGTCTTCCTCCCTCTCTCTCCGCCCCGCTCCACCTGGGTCATTCTGAGTGTTTGGTTTACTACATTTTCATTTTGCAGTGGAGAAATGGAAACCACCGGCTGCAGAAAAGGGAGGAAAATTAAACAGCACTGATCAACTGGGACATTTTGGAGAGAGTACACTGAACAGTGCTTTAACTATACGTGTGTGTGTTTATGTGTGTGTGTGTGTGTGTGTGTGTGTGTATGCCCAGTGGGGGCATGCGTGTCCTCACTTGACCTACATGACCCAGTTTAAACTCCTCCCAGCTGTTTTATTGCAGCCCAGTTGCTGATCTCAGGCCCTTCACTTCCAGTGAGGAACACACTGACAATCAGTAATCATCAATATGTCTTTAACCCTTTAAAACCTGGATGGATGTCAGATTTCTTGTGTTTAAATGCTTTGAAACCGGGGCAAACTGGCATGAAAATTACCCTAATTAACCCTGACCCAAAGATTATGAGAATAACCTGGAAATCCAAAAAGACAGAGAGAAAATTATTACTAAATTCTATTTTTTAAAAAAATAACAGAAAACATCCACAAAACTATATTTACGATTATTAAAATGATATATTTAATATTATGCTGAGGGGAAATGCCTTTTTTTTTTTTTTTGCTTATTTTCAGATAATTTTCTTTTTTTCCTTTCTTTTTCAGGGCTTTTTTGGTTGTTTAATGTTTTTTTTTTTTTTTTTTTTTTTTTTTACTTTTTGGGCTAATTTTCAGATTTATTTTTAGGACTTTTTTTGGTTGCTTTTTTATTTATCATTATTATATATTTTACTTTTTGGGCTAATTTTCAGGTCATTTTGGGTTTTTTTCTTCAGGTCATTTTTGTTTTTTGTTACATTACATTTTTTTCTGCTAAGTTGCTCTTGCAGGTTTTTGGGAGAAACCAAACGAACGAGCTCAGGCTCAGTGTGTAAACTGAGCTCGCAGTGTGTGTGTGAGCTGAGAGGAAAGCTGACTACCTCATTTAAGGAGTGTGTGTGTGTGTGTGTGTGTGTGTGTGTGTGTGTGTGGATACCAAACCCTGCAGCAGGAAGGTTTCAGCCTTGATCGAGCTCATTTAGATAAACGCTTCATTTAAAATATGACCTGAAATGGGGCTGAGCCAACAGCAGGCCAAGGACCCAGCACACACACACACACACACACACACACACACACCTCACTTGACAAGACTTTATCCCACAGATCTCATATAGGACAATATTTTGTGAGGCTGTAACTCATCTTTCTCTCTCTGAGTGACTGATTAATCTTTCACTCTATAAATTATTAACAAGACAAAGTCCTGTCACAAGCCTCCAGCCCAAAGCGAAGTCTTCAAATTATTTCTTTAGTCTGACCAGCAGCCAAAAAAACAACCATACCCTAAAGTTATATCTGATAAAGATTCAACTGGAGACAAGTCAGACGATCAGAGAACCAGTGGCTGTTCAGAGCTGCTGTCCACTAACTGATCCACCTGCTGGCTGCTTCAGCGACACATATTCACATATTTGTGGTTACAGCCCCATATGACTTGACAGTGGTGTTCAAAGTGGGGCCCAGGGACCCGTAGGGCTCCATAAGGGCCTTCCCGGAGGTCATCAGTGAAATGAAGAATAGCTGTTGTTGTTTTTTTTTTTTTTTTTTTTTTTTTTTTTAATTCATTTAATTTATTTTTTACAATTCAATTCACTAGAAATTGCTAGAAGTGATTATTTGAACAGAATTTTAATCTCGTCATTTTGATTCTATTTGTTATGGCATCAAAGTAATTTAAAGCTTAACACAAATCAAAATATCTCTCTATATCAGGGTCCCTAAGGGCAAAATAATTTCAAATGGGGGTCTACAGATGAATTAAAAAAAAAAATACAAAAAAGTGTAAAAAACCCTGACTGAGAGAACACAGACAGGACATTTATTTTTATTTATTTATGTATTTATTTTATTTTATTTTATTTTATTTAGACAGGCAGGCCTGAAAAGTCTGGAAAAGTTTCTTCCTGATTTTTAAATGTTTAAGAATCACAGAGAGATGAGTGTTTTAATTAGGCTTGTACTTTGGGGTTAAATGGATGTGTTTTGGATATTTTCCAGTGTCTTTACTGTAAAATGAGAGTCCTATGAAACTGAAAGTATGTGAAGAGACGTGTTGCCAAGTCATGAGCATAAGAATAACAAAAGTTAGAAACCCCCCGACTGAGAGAGCAATTACAGAAGTTTTTTTTTTTTTTTTTTTCCCTGTAGATAAGGCAGTAGCAGATTGGGAAAGCTGTGATCTGATTAGACTGATCTAAACTGAGTGAAATGAAATGACAGCAGCAGTGGATTTAAAAAAAAAAAAAAAAAAAAAAAAAAAAAAAAGAAGCATGTGTAATTTGGGCTGGGGGTCCCCCGGGACTCCCTCCGGAACATCTGGTGACCCGGAGCCTGGAAACCAGCCTGGGACCTGCAGACCAGGTGAGTCTGACTTCATGCTGGTTGTTATCGCAGTCTAACCGGGCTCCATGTGGAAATGCTGCTGTGATCAAGGTTAACACTCTGGCTGATTGATTTTTTTTTTTTTTTGTTTTGTTTTGTTTTGTTTTGCATGTGGCCAAGTGAGTTTCCTGTCGTGTTGTCCCTGAGCTCTGCTGACAGAAACATGTCTTTAAATTCTGGCTGATTGGCTTTAAGCGCAGCGGGCGGCTTCCTCACCTCCTCCAGGAACTTGGTCACATCGTAGACTTTGTGGTTGATGATGATCCACGTTGATTTGAACGTGTTCTGCTGCTCGATCTCCGACAGTCTGTAATATCTGACTCCATCAGGACCCTCGCCTCCGTTTTCACCCATTTGTCTGCCGAAAAAATCCCGCAAAAATCCGAAAGCGAAGCGGCTGCGTGACGCCGGACGTCTTGAGCTGCGTTATATAATCCCACCAATTACGCCGGGATGGTGACTTTGCACATATGCAGCGACATTTACCCCAGTTTCTGTGAAGCCAGAGTCCCAAGTTTCATCCGAGAGTTCAACACCGTCAAGCCGGCGAGAATACAGCAGGAGACTTCCGGTGACAGCTTCCAAAATAAGAGCCCGCACACGAAACACCTGTTAACAATGCCAAAAGACACCCTTTTCACAGCACTCACGCCCATTCACAGCCATGCCAGCCTCCCCAAAGACAAAACAATGAACCCATTCCACCCTGGTAGAGCTGCTCCTGATTGGAAGGATGTGTCCTAACAAAAAAGAAAAGTAGAAGATACAATTTAATCTACAGCAGTCAAAAATAAGATGAAATGTCCCATGAAAGTGTCCTATTTTTACTAATAGCAGACACACTTTAAGATTTCCTTTTCAGATTTCTGTTTGGATATAGCCAGGCGATTTATTTTTGTTAGCCTTAAAATTCTTTTTTATGCAGCACTAGTTCATCAGCAAATACCATGCACAACTGTCTAATGTTACATTTTTTGGTTTGTAGGATTAATGCACATATTTAGACATAATGCACATACTTTTTTGTTTTCCAACATTAAAAGGCAGATATGTTTCTATTTATTATATTATCTTCCCTTGATCATTTGAGCAGCTGCAGCTTCCTTTCAGGAATCAATGAAGTGTTTCTGATTCTGATTCTGAAATGTCATATCAGTTCAATGCATTATTCATCTCACATGATCGATTCCTGGTACAAACTGTCATTAAAAACAAGACAAAGAATAAACACATGTCATGTGGCAAGAGATCCTACAGTTCCACTCCACATTTTGTTCAATTACTTGTGTTTTTTTTTTTGTAAAATAAAGCCTGCTCCTAACGCTTTCAATACGTATTTTAAAGACTATTTTGTGCTTTTATTTTAAAGTAAAAATAGACTGATTTCCGGAGTTATTGTGGTTAGCTCTGGCTAACTTGACGCAGGGTTCCGTGTTCCTGGCACGGGCGGCGAGACGGCGCCCACCTCGGCTGCTACTCGTTGTTTTCTTATTTAGCGATACGCTCGCGCTCTCTGATTGGCTGTTCTCCCTGTCAATCATCTGTAGGCCAGGCGACGACTGGGCTAAAGTTCACCAAAGTTCACCAGCTTTCAAGGAAAAGCGCTTCTCACGCAATCGGAGGAGTAGGTGTGTGAGAGTCGGACTAAACTAAACGGCTGTTTTCTCCTCCACCGCCTCTGTGTTTGACGACATGTTCACCGTAAATGTTTGATTTACATTGCCCGTAGTCAGAAAACCACTTATCCACTTAACCGCCACCAGTAAAACAGTAGATCTTTTATTTACTGTGGTTGTTGGCTGCTGTGGCCGGTGGTTAACAGACACCTTGGAGATTCTGTAATCCATTAAAAGCAAATTGGGTGGGAAAATATGGAAAATGGTTGATGTTTTTTGGAATTTAACCTAAAAACCGTCAACATTACCGCCTGTTGTCTCTGGCGGGAAGAGCCGTCAAGAGTCCAACCCAAAGATGGTCTATGAAGAGGATGAATCACTCTAATGACTAGAAAAGATAACAGGGAAAAGAAAAGGACTGCCATCCGGTCTATAGTTAAAGGGTTAACTGACACGCATGAGCTCCCTTCAGGCGAAATTGTCTTGTATAGTGAGTAAACATAGTTATTAGCATAATAAACAAGCTAGTACAAGTCTCTTAAAAGTTGCTCATCCAAAAAAAAAAAAAAAAAAAGCCCTTATTATAAAGGTGTAACGTTAAATTTCTTGGTTTTAAAACGTTCAGCTTGTATGCAATTTGGTCGAAATAAACCTTAGATGTTTTAACAGAGGACATTTTGAACAGTAGGTTATGTTTTACAGCGCTGCCAACTTGTTATTTGTTGAATACGTAAAACAGAGGCAGAGTGAGAGGTCTGCTTTTTCTCTCCTCGCAACGATCTTTAGCTAGGTCTGCTCTAATCAAATTGAGAGAAAATGACATTTTCTTTGCTTTTATAGATAATTCCTTATGAAAACAGAGTTTGTCCTCACAAACTAGCCGCTGTCAGTACTTATGATATAGCTGTAAAGTCGGTGACCCAGCTACAAAGGGGAAAAGAGTTTTGTTAGCTAACTTAGCTGCTAGCATGCTGATAGTCTTAAGCTAGTTTTAGCTAACTGGCGAGTAAGTTGAGTAGTTTGGTAGTTTTTAGTTTTTGTTGTTGTTGTTTTGTAGTTAGGGGGCAAGGAAAACAAAAACGAGGTGAGTGACAAATTACAAATTTTGTCAAAACATCTAAGGTTAACTAATTGAGGTTAAGTTGAGCTAATTTTTGGGATAATTAGCTCACCTTATCTGTAAGGCTGAAGTCCAACTGTGTTCAGCAACAATGCTTATTTTCTCTTTTCTTTTCTTTTCTTTTCTTTTCTTTTACTCCTAACTAGTTCTTAAGCAGGCATGGAAAGTCTGGAAAAGTTTCCCATGTTTCTTTAGCTCAGTCATGTACACAATTGTTACAGTTGGCCGTATACTTCAATGTTTCTTGCATTATCCAATGTATTACATAGTTCAGGGCAGCTTGGCTGCTAAGCAGAGGACAGACACAGCAGGAGCCAGATGTACTTTCTCTATTTTGTTAGTTAGGTCTGTGGCATTAGATACACGCCCAGTCAACATTCACACACATAGCATCACACATTCTAGAAACAAGGCATGGACAGTGGTTGGCCTGTCCATGTCCGGGTAACTGGCCAATTATTCTCGGTTGCGTTTAAGTCCAACCTATGTACGGGGCAGGCCCAAGCCCAAGAACATAAATGTGTATCATTTCCTGATATCGACACTAATTCTGACTGAGATCCTGCGGGAGCTCTGTCACACTGAGACCAGCGCTGCCTTGCTTTATATGTGACCATAATAAATATTGCATCAGAAAATTGAAGACTGACTCCGGTCTGTTCTTGGGCTTTCAACAAAAGAATCGGGAGCTAACACTTACATTAAATGTAAAATGTATTGTGGCAAAACAAATTAATCAGTCATCACAATTTTTATCCATTAATTTCCTTTCCACTAACTCATTGATTAAACTGCTGGTTGTTTCAACACTAAATATTTGTAGTTATAGGACCATATGACTTGACGTGGTGATCAAAGTGGGCTTTAGGGAATTAAAGAACTAAAAAAACAATGAAGACCTCCACGAAGCCCCTGGTGGTCCTCATTGAAATGAAGAATAGTTATTGTTTTTTAGTTCTTAAATTTTGTGTTGTCATTTTTTACAATGTAATTCACTAGAAATCATTACCCGTGATGATTTTAACATGATTTTAATCTCATCCCTGTCTTTAGTTCTATTTGTCAGTGTTAAAGCATGGCATCAACACAGTTTAATACTTCACACAAATCAAAATGTCTCTATATCAGGCTCTGTAAGGGCAAAGTAGTTTTAAATGTGGGTCTACAGATGAATAGAAAAACAACTTGGGCGTCTGGAACATAAAAAAGTTTGAAAATCCCTGACTGAGAGAGAGAGAGAGAGAGAGAGAGAGAGGGAGAACATATACAGAACTGTTTTTTTTTTTTATAGAGGCAGACCTGGAAAGTCTGGAAAAGTTTATTCCTGATTTTAAAATGTTTAAGAGTTGCAGAAAGATCAGTGTTTTAATTAGGCTTTGTTATGTTAAATGTTAAATGTGGGCTACATGGATGCATTTTGTATATATTCAGTGTCTTTACTTTAAAACAAGAATCAAATGAAATTAGTATTTGAAAGTGTATGAAGAAACACGTTGCCAAGTCCAGATACACACATATGAGACCCAGGGCTACACATTCTGTCACTTCACATGTTGTGAAATGATTTTTCACACCGATGTTTCCCAGCCACTGATGTCATGTCTGCCTGCCTGTCTGTCTGTCTCTCTGCCTGTCTGTCTGCCTGTCTGTCTGTCTCTCTGCCTGCCTGTCTGTCTGTCTCTCTGCCTGTCTGTCTGTCTCTCTGCCTGTCTGCCTGTCTGTCTGCCTGCCTGTCTGTCTCTCTGCCTGCCTGTCTCTCTGTCTCTCTGCCTGCCTGTCTGTCTCTCTGCCTGCCTGTCTGTCTCTCTGCCTGCCTGTCTGTCTCTCTGCCTGCCTGTCTGTCTCTCTGCCTGTCTGTCTGTCTCTCTGCCTGTCTCTCTGCCTGCCTGTCTGTCTCTCTGCCTGCCTGTCTGTCTGTCTCTCTGCCTGTCTGCCTGTCTGTCTGTCTGTCTGTCTGTCTCTCTGCCTGTCTGCCTGTCTCTCTGTCTCTCTGCCTGTCTGTCTGTCTGTCTGTCTGTCTGCCTGCCTGTCTGTCTCTCTGCCTGCCTGTCTCTCTGTCTCTCTGCCTGTCTGTCTGTCTCTCTGCCTGTCTCTCTGCCTGCCTGTCTGTCTCTCTGCCTGTCTGTCTGTCTCTCTGCCTGCCTGTCTCTCTGTCTCTCTGCCTGTCTGTCCTGCAGGATGAGCAGGGTGGGGCAGCAGGCGTTGTTCTTCCTCAGTCTGCCGGAGCTGAACAGGCTGAGCTGCATCACTCTGTCCCTGCTGGAGGAGGAAGAGGAGAGCAGGAGCAGGCAGATGAAGATCTGCAGGTGAACGCTCACACACACACACACACACACACACACACACACAGAGACAGAGAGACACACACCATGCTCTGAACTCCCATCTACACTATGCTCAGGTTAGGTCAACTTTAATCAAATCAGCTTTTACCAAATTATCTGAAAATGTCTCAGTCATCTAACCTCACATTTCTCAAGTGACGGTACCCCTAGTGGTAAGCAGAGGTACTACAAGGGGTATGTCAGAAAAATCTGAAAATAGAAATATATGATACTAAATCATGTATATATATTACGGCATTTTGAAACAAATCTATCTATCTATAGATATATATATAAATATCTATATCCACTCAGTGTCTACTTCCTCAGGTCCACCTGTCCAGTCCTGTGTTGACGTTGTGCAGAATGTGTCACTTTAATTCTGTGTTTATTGCTGAGGTTTTAGTTTGCAGAGGTCTGCTACTGGACTACACTATATTGAGAGGGGTTTCTAATTTTTTGTCCTCCCTATTTATATACAATGAGGGGGGACAGAATAGTGGAAACAGCTGTCAGTAAAGTGCAGTCCAGTCCAACAACAACAAGACAAGCTGAGCATCACAGGCAGCAGGAAAGGAAACTTTATGGCACAGTGATCTTTATGAAGCTGGAATCAGACGATGTTTGGTGTTTTTATTTTTTTCAGAAAATAATGACACTAATAATCATCATCATCATCTTCATCCGATCATCAAATCTGTAATTGTTAGATTTGTTTGTTCGTTGCATCTGTGGAAGTTTGAAATTTGAATAGCTATTCCTGCCTTACTTGAACACAGCGTGTGTGTGTGTGTGTGTGTGTGTGTGTGTGTGTGTGTGTGTGTGTGTTTTCATGCAGAGAGCTGGTGCTGCTGTACTCTGACATCCTGGCCTCTCCTGCTCTGGACTCCTTCACTGAAATCACAGCAGTCATGGCTGTAAGACACACACACACACACACACACACGCGCGCACACACACACCATCCATTGCTCTGATACCTGTCTGCATTTACTTCATCAAATGATTTATTTTTGCATTTCATTTTCTTCAATATTAAAACCATTTTTATTTTACCTGTAAATTTCCTTTCATGTCTTTGTACTATTAACAGTTTTACTCATCATTTCCTTTGGTGTGTGTGTGTGTGTGTGTGTGTGTGTGTATGTGTGAAGTTTTCATTTTAGTGAAATGTATATTACTCGTCCTGCTGACAGATTTATAGATTTTAGTGTCGTAAAATTGACGGCTGTAAACGAGCTCTGATAGAGTTTTGGCAGCGATCGCGGTGGCAGCGCTGCACGCTACCTCTGCTGACACGCTACATCACTGCATACCTGCACACACACACACACACACACACACACACACACATCTCCTCACTCCTTTGGTTGCAGTTACAGTCATTGTGGACAGATTTGACTGATCTTTGCATAGTCTGCTGTGAGTCCTTCCTGCACTTTCATTCAAATCAGTTCCTCTTTCTCACTGTGTGTGTGTGTGTGTGTGTGTGTGTGTGTGTGTGTGTGTGTGTGTGCGCGCGCATGAAGAGTTTCAAACAGAGGCATCCAAAAAGTGACTGCAACCTGCCAGCTGAAAATAAATTACAACCAATCACGCTCCTTGGCAGGGTGAGAGAGGAGAGGAGAGTTGGCAGGGTGAAAAAAACGATGAGAAAATTAGCTAAATAAATAAATAAATTACAAGACAATTAGTGAAACAGTGCCAGACAATTAGCAGAAACACAAATGAGGCCCAAATGATAAGAAAACAATGTATAATTATAGTAAATATACACTATTTTTCAAATTAAATTACCAGAACACTAACACATAATTAGCTCAAAAATTATATATAAAAAAAAAATAAAAAAAATAGTAAGAGGGTGTTAAGAGGGTGAAATAAAACATTTCAAAATAAAGGCTCCTGGGTCTCAAAGGGTAAATAAGACCTTTTGGTCAAGGAAAAGCAAGGAAAAAGCTTTGGTACATGGAAATTCAATATTTTATTTATAGAAAGTCACAGAAAAATCAGGGAATTTTATGTCTGATGGAAATTGGGAAGTTGTTTTTATGTATAGCAAGATTTGGAGATTGTGTGTGTATGTGTGTGTGTGTGTGTGTGTGTGAGAGAGAAGGCGTAGCGTGCCATGCACAGTCAGTGTGTGCTGACACTTCCCTTGCAGGGACACGCTTTATGTTAACCAAAATAGTTGGTCTGAATTCCTCACATTCTCTGTCTCTGCTCGTCTCCCATCCGGAACGAAGCCAGATGACTGACACACACACACACACACACACACGCATGCACACAGGAAGAGTGAATCTGCTGCTAACAACCCACATTATTACCCTCTGGAACATAAATATGTCAAGAAGCTGTCTGCCTCTGCGCTCACTCACAGCCCTGCCGAGGGAGTTAACTCGTTCAGCTTTTCCAAACAAAACTTTATCAGATTAACACGACGTGGAACAGGAAGTGCAATTTTAGCAAGTGAATATAAACCAACAAAATAAGCGGCTTATGAAAACATTTCATTCCAAAAAAAGGAAAAGAGACTGACATAAAAACAATGAGAATATAATCTTTTGCAGCACTTAAAAAGCTTATGAAAGCAATTTTGAATGTGTTTGACATTTTAACAGAATAGATCTGAAGTTTCCCGTCTTTATCGTGATTTGCATCTATATATATATTTCTGTGCAAAAGTGTGATGCATTTCATTCTCACAAAACCTGATGAGAAATAGATGCTGCAGGTTCCTCAGTGTTGCAGTAAAATTCTTTCACCTTTCAATGAAATTATGAAAAAATGAACCAGAGACTGCTGAGTAAACACTGACGTGATGTTATTTCTTTGATGTTCTGCATTAGAGGAAGCCTTTTATCCGTGGAAACACACGTAATCAACATTTTATCTCTGTGACATTTCTAATATAGCATCTCTAGTTTAATTTTTTTTCTTTGTTTCTGCTGTACGCTGACGATCGATGCTCTTTTCTTTCTTTTCAGACGCCGTTTCTCAAGAGAGGCATCGTCCAGGCTTTCGGGCAGAGACACGGCCTGCAGGTGGGACTGATCAGTGGATTGATCAGTTTTATTGATGAGTGGATGGACTGATGGGACAAGTAGCTGACAGACTGATGATAGACAGGTGCTGAAAATCTTTCACAGCCTCCGAGGGCTGTGCGTTATGGCGATAGAGATCGTGCGACTGTAGAAAAACGTCTGTCGTTCCGTGTTTTGTTCTGACGTTTATTTTGTTGCGTCACGAAGCAACTCGTTCCGTAATTTATTACAATTTTTTTTTTTGCTATTCTTCGAGTCATTTCTTTTTAAGTTGCTCATTGCCTTTTTCCTCCCGTGTTTTTGAAGGAAATCAAATGAATCTGCTCAGGTGTCGAAGGGCTAACAGGAACAGAGCCTCAGCTAATGTCGTTGTTACTCATGTGTAACACGCTGCTGTGTGTTTAACTTACTGGACCTCCACCGTCCACAATGATGATCAGATCAGAGCCGCAATCAATTATTATTTTCATTGCCCGTTAATCTACTGGTTGTTTTTGTCGGTTATTGATTAATCATTTAAATATCACCCAAATAATCCCAAAGAATTAATTTTATAAAGATATGAAAGGAAGACAATCTGAACATTTTAGTGAAGCTGGAGTCGGTTTGACGGTTTTGCTTGATCAATGACTACAACCGTTCATTGATTATCACATTTATAATCTATTCATTTTCTGTTGATCAGCTAATCAATATAATCATTTCAGCTTCAGTGTCATTTTGTCCTGGATGCTGCTCTTTTCACCTTCCCTCTCATTTTCTCTTTTCTTGTTTGTATGTGTTTGCCACCATGCCTGTACGTGTGTGTGTGTGTGTGTGTGTGTGTGTGTGTGTGTGTGTGTGTAGCTGGGTCCTCCTCGGTGTGTGTTGCCAGGTATTCTCCAGAGCTGTGTGTCCTACTCTCTGACCACCAGACTGGCTCCCAGCTGGAACAAGGCCGGACTGTACCTCGTCTCTGGTACGCTGTGTGTGTGTGTGTGTGTGTGTGTGTGTGTGTGTGTGTGTGTGTGTTTCCTATAGTTTTTCATTTTAAAAAATGCACAGCGGTTGTGCTGTCGGCGTTTCTGCTGAGTTTTCTCTTCACTGCAAAGTCCAACCTATAATCGCTGCTTTCAGACTTTCAGACGGGGTGTGTGAAGTTTCTTAGGTCCAAGGCTGCTTTGGAGGTGTGTGTGTGTGTGTGTGTGTGTGTGTGTGTGTGTGTGTGTATGGCTTTTGATAAACAGATCCGTGTTGCGCCACCCAGCCCAGCCTAGATTTCACCTTGGACCCAGTCTGATATTGAAATAACTGTTGGCTGCCAGACAGGGAAAGTCTTTAAGTCAGGGAAAGAATTTAATAATTTGTCAGGACAGGCCTTAGAATATCACAGATAATATCACACATAAAAAAAAAAAAAAAAAAAAAAAAAAAAAAAAAAATCAGTTATTCACCAAACAAGAAAGCATAAAATTTATATTCTGCTGTGTTCCCTTTTCCCGTATGAATAAACTTGAATAATAAAGTTTCAGAAGACCTAAAATATGGAATTGTTTTAAAATTTTGGTCAAGAAAACAACAACAACAACTCATGTCAGAGCAAAGTCAGGGCATTTGACAGAGTGTGACCCTACTTTTTTTTTTTTTTTTTTTTCAACATTTCCATCATTTTTACAACATTTTTTGGCTGTTAAATCCTTAAATTCACTGCCCAGTTGCACATCAAGATTCACGATTCAAGATTTATTCGTCACATGCATGAATGTAGAGGTACAGCAGCAGTGAAATGTAATTGCAACAACTCCAGCACTGTGCAAGTAAAAAATAAAAATTATTAATAATAATAACAATAATAATAATAATAATAGTAACGATAATAATAATAAAATAAAATAAAAATAAAGATAAAATAGAAAGGATATATGACATTCCTATATACAATGAACAACCTGTATACAATATACAACAATATACAAAAAGTACAAATAAGTAGAGGGTAAGTACAAATGAGTAGAAGAAGAACAGAATAGGATCTCCATGTTGGTTGTTTGGCTGCCAGAGCTGCTCAGAAACTTCTGTTGATTATTTTCCTGCCTGGATCGTCACGCGGCTCAGAGGAAATAAAAAACTGAATCTGCTTCCTTCCTGAGCACAAAACAAACGTCCATCTAATTCTCTCAATTAAATAAATACAACAAAATTAATGTTAGCGCTTCGACACGTCTGGAACTCTCAGGGCTTCCGCACGTCCTTAAAAATATTCATGATGAGTTGAATACGGTACCAGAGCACCGATACCGAAATAGCCTACGTGATGCCTTAAGTGTCATCATGTAAACTCAAGTACTTTACAGGAAGTTGCCCAGAACAGACGTCCATCGTTTTTTTTTTTTTTTATTTTACGTGAGAGTTTCACTAAAATAACACCTACGTGACCGAATCTGAACATAACGTTTTAAATTTTTGTCCAAACCTGCCCCCGGCCCGTTGGGAATCTACTCTCCCAGTAACGTAAAGTAAATAAAAAGGTAGATTTTACAAGAGTAAACCTTAAAACTACCACTTCTATTTGTTGGGAGTAACTTGTAATATTTAGGCAGTGCTTACTTCAAAATACTCCCCCTGAAAAAATCTAGCGAACACTAAAGACTAAGCAAAAAAAAAACAAAACAAAAAAAAACAAACAATATCTGGTATTGTAATAAAAGCTGCAAACCCATCTGTAGTACGCAGGAAGAAGTCCAGTCAGGTGGGAGCAGTGCTTTAATGACAGAGGTGAACACCGCTGTGCATCGTGTTTCTGTATGAGCCGAGTGTGTGTGTTTTCCTTGGGGCTCAGTGTGTGTTGGTGTTTGATGATAAGAGACCAGGGAAGGTCTCGCTCTGTCCTTGGACATGAGTAAATTCTGCTGGCAGGTTTAGTGACAGAAACAAAAAAGTGTCAATCTGCTTCTCGTCCGCTTCTCAAAATAACAGAAAACCGAGAGCTCTGCTTCCGAAAGACGCTGTTTGTATGTAGCGCCCTCCTGGGACAGTTTGGTAGAGAAAAAAAGTAAGAACATCGCCTCTATTTGATAACTAATGAAGTGAGGGATGTTTCCTCTTGGTTATTACACATAATTTTTATCCAGCAGTGAGTTTACTGACAGCTGTTTCCACTATTCTGTCCCCCCCTCATTGTATATGAATACATAGGGACAAAAAATCAGAAACACCTCTCAGTATAATGCAGTAGCAGACCTCTGCAAAGTACAACTTCAGTAATAAACACAGAATTAAAGTGACACATTCTGCACAATGTCAACACAAACTGAACATGATAAACTTTGTTAAAAGGTGGAATTTATGGCAGAGCTGCTCACCTGAACTGCATTAAACTGGACAGGTGGACCTGATAAAGTGACACTGATACCCCTTTTCCACCAGGGCTGGTTCGGAGCCGGTGCCTGATTTAGCACCAGTTTTTTGGTTTTCCACCACCCAAGCTGGGGCCAAACTGGTGCCAAACTGGTTCCAAACTGGTGCTAGGCAAGCACCGACTCCGAGCAGGGGCTAAATAGGAGCCAGAGAAAGAACCGATGAAGCGGCCCACTGCGTCATTGGTGGGCGGGTTTACAAAACAAAACAGGAACTGCGAACGCTATAAACATAAACAATAATCCCCGAGAAGCCGTGGGTTATACTGATTTTACAACGGCATGGAACGCGGCTCAGCAAATTACATTTAAGGATGAGGAGCACCCGTTTTATAACTAAACATCGCTGTCATTCGTTCCGATCACGAATCCGACAGGTAGCCGGCAATAATTGTGTTTTTCGCCTCTGTATTGAAATGTAGGCTTGTAAAGACACAAGCAGTATTTGCATCGCTAATAAATCCAGATCCTGCTCCACCCGGGGCCAGAAACTGTATCGGGAAAGCAGCGTTATATGCTTGACTGAGACGCGGCTCACGAACATCATCCCCGACTCACTGATCAGTTTCACCGGCTTCAGGGCAGGACGGGCGGACAGAGACAGAGACGCTGCAACCACTATATAGTATGAGTGTGCAGTTTTATGTGTGTTGAAGTGATGAAGCTGCCGTGACAATGTAATTTCCTGCAAAGGATTAATAAAGTATCATTCATTCATTCATTCATGGTGGTTATTGGGATTCTGAGCGGGCGTCTCGCGCACCCGTCATCACGTTTTCCGATGACGTCATGACGTGGCTCTGAATTGGCTCCACTTTGCTCTTGACCGGTGGAAAAGCAAACCGGTTCTTCGTTTTCTGGTGGAAAAGGGGCATGAGTGGATATTAGCCTTGTATCTGTCTTCTCTCTCCACACTGCACCCTGTTCAATAAAGCAAGAAAGAAAAAAAAGAAGAATAAAACAGTTAATTGGTCCTATTAATTTTGAGCTTTACCTGCCACCAAAACAAGCATTTATTTATCAGAACAGAAGCTTCACAGGTCATTTTTATGAGGGATTCCTCTGCGGTGTGCAGCCCTGAAAGATCAATAGCAGTGTATTGTTATATGTTCTATGTGCTGCAGTGGCTTATGTTACCCTGATAGTAATGTTTGTCTGTCTGTTTTTGTTTGTTTGTTTGTTTGTTTTTGTTTTTTCAGGTAAAGACTTTCTGACTGAGAGCGGGAGGCTCAACGCCGTCAGTACGTTCTCTCCAACACACTTTATCCTTTACATTAAGATTAGCCAACCCTTTGGCTTACACATTACATTTAGAGTGGTGTTCATGAGGCTTTTACTGTGAAGGAACGCCTGTCTCACATTTTAGCGTGCGGATGGTCGTCACAACCAGCCGGTCGAATTTTAGAATTTATATTTCCGGCCGCTGTGGTCTGCTGAAAATAACTTGTTGATTCTGGCATGATATAGTTTAGTTCAGGTCAGCATTCACCAGATTAGATCAGATTATATGAGATTATATCAGATTAGATCTTAAATTACATCAAACTGTATTAGATTAGCCTGTTTTAGGTTATATTAGATTAGATTAGGCTATTTTAGATTTGGCGATTTTAAATCAGATCAGATCAGATTAGATCAAATTAGGCTATTTTAGATCAGATAAGATTGTATTACATTAGGAGATTTTAGATTAGATTAGATTCAGCTGTTTTAGATTAGATTATATTGAAATGTTTAGACATCACAGAGGGAGGATCAGCAGCTGTATCGATGCACATCTCCATCTCAGGATTTTCCTTAGGAGGCTGAAGAAAAGTGAGTGTAGAGGCTCATTGATGAAGACCAAACCTTTTAATCAATAAATCAGATATGTTCAAGGTCGTCAATTAATTTTATTTATTTATTTATTTATTTATTTTTTCTTAAATCCACAAACTTTCAAGGTTTGCCCGGGCCTCATCCAATAAGATCGGCTGCAGTACTGACCCCTTGTGAATTTAGCATACTGTGTGTGTGTGTGTGTGTGTGTGTGTGTGTGTGTGTGTGTGTGTGTGTGTCAGGCATGGAGCTGAGCACCAGTGAGAACCAGTTATGCATCAGCGTTGAAGCCAGCACTGTCAGACTGCCTCCACCTACGGTAAGTGAACACACACTCACAACAGCCTGTGTGTGTGTGTCTGTATGCTATGTCTGCATTAGTGTGTGTGTGTGTGTGTGTGTGTGTGTGTGTGTGTGTGTGTGTGTGTGTGTGTGTCAGCTGGAGGACTTTGAGCTGCCTCCGTTGGTGTTGAGGAACTTCTGCAGCCAGCCTGACTCCGTCCTGCACACCTTCTCTGCTGGAGGAACCATCTGGTGCCACGTCCTGCCCAGGTAGGACGACGCCACCTGCTGGACGGTCTCATCACTTTCACCAGGAGCTCAGGTGTTCCATGTAAACAAGGAGGGACACTTAAGGCGAGTTTTGGACCACAAGAACTTTCCTCAAGGAACATTTGGAGGAACTGCCTGTTTTCCAGCATGGGGACCAAAGTCCAAATTTAGCTCCTTGGAACATTTTTTACCCCAGGGTACTTTGTGGTTGTAGTAGTACTTTGCAAAAGGCCAGGAACTTTGCGGGGTGGGGCTTACAGGGATGATCGTCACTGATTGGTCGAACACACACACAGTGTGGCTGCTTCAACTTGTGTTTCACTTCATTCATAAAACGAAGAGTGTCTCTAGTATCGGAGCGGTTTAGGACAAGAGGAGGACTTTTTGGACGGTGTCTCTCAGGAGGCATGCCAAAGTGCCCTTGAGCAAGACACTGAACCCCTCCCTGATCCTGACGGGCAGCTTGGCACCTCGCACGCCATCCGCTGCCATCAGTGTGTGAGTGTGTGGAAAACATTGTAAAGTGCTGTGAGTCGTCAGTCGACTAGAAAAGCGCCATAGAAAATGCAGTCCATTAGCTTTGATTGATAACGATCAAAGTAAAGTGAGACTTTGCTATCAGCTTCCTGACTCATTTAAAAAAAAAAAAAATGAGAGAAAGAAAGAGAGAGAGCTGGGAGCATGGGCGAGCGAGCTTGCACGAGAGAGAGAGAAAGCACGGTGGAGCTGTGCATGAGAAAGCCACAGAATGAGTGAAATAAAACATTATTTTCTCTCTTATTTTTAAACAGCAGTTATGTTCTAAAGCACAAATAAATAAATAACCATCAAACACTCAACAGGTGGTTTACTGTGGAGACAGGCGCTCTTAGTTTCATTACTTATCAGGATGAAAGAAAAAACTGTAAAAAATGACAAGTAGACTGATACTTCACGAGTGTAAAAATGACGTGTAAACATGTCAAAACATCACATTTTCATGCGTCAGCGGATTAATTTGCCTTCGTGGGTCTGTGGTGGAAACGCAGACAACAGCAGGCTGGAGGAACCTTTTAGCTCCCTGAAAAGTCATCTCTGGAACTACTTTACCCAGGTAACTTTGCTTTAAAACCACCTTTAGGCACAGCAGTGATTCAAGCTATAAAATAGAAATCAGTTCATAAATCTCCTCCACTGTCTGTCCAAGCCCCGCCCAGTCTGTTTGATTGACAGGTGATCTCTAGGAAGAGCAATGCAGAAACACCGCAGAGATGAGGGGATAACAACAAAGATAGAGGAGAATAGAAAACTGAGCACAAAATGATGAAATAAACAACTTAAACACAAAATATACATCTAAACAGATACAATAAAGCTTGGTGTGTGTCTTCAGTTTAATTCACTGCGCTGAAAACGTAGCTGATTGGTGAAATAGTTGCAGGTGCCGGTGAATTTGGGGATTTACCAGAAACCAGTGCAAACAAACCTGCAGCAGCACCCCAGCAGGGTGTGTTGTACTGAGCGTGACCAGCAGGGGGAGCTGTAGCTGTTTAAATAGCAGGGCTCTGTCCAGCACCTGTTTATTTCACCTTTTCTCACTTTGACTCAGTTCAGTGATTTTGTGTGTGTGTGTGTGTGTGTGTGTGTGTGTGTGTGTGTGCGTTCAGCATGAAGAAAGGTCAGATTATCTCCATCAGCCGTCAGCTGCCCAAAGACGGCCCCTTCAGGAGCTACACTGATCTGCAGAGCCACTGGAGCCGCCTGGTACACGCACACACACACACACACACACACACACACACACACACACACACACACACACACACACACACACTGTGCAACTGAAGACATTCCTCAGGTGTGTTGTGTCTTTTATACAGGAGTTTTCTTCTAAAACCTCAAGAATAAAAACCACGAGAAAATAAAAAATGTCACACAATGAGTCAGTAAATCGATTAGCCAATCAGTGGAAAACTGATCATTTTGATAATTATTTTTTAGTCATTTATCAGGTACTCTTGTCCAACTAATAGTTTGGATTTTTTCATTGCTGATTAATTAAAGATTAAAGATTAAAGATTAATTGATAGTTGTAGGCCCAGGCTCAATGCGTTTCAAAGCCTTCTGTAATATTTTAATTTACAATATTTTTTCACACTGAGCTCCATCAGTACTGAGGTCACATTGAAATACAAGATAAGATGTCTTTTTATTTAGTTAGTTTTTCATTTATTTTATTTTATTTTTCAGTGTAGCGCAAATGTTCATGTCAACACTGTCACGTTTTCTTTTTCTGTTACACTCTTAGAAACTCATGCATACCCATAGGTGATATAGAAACCCTGTGTGTGTGTGTGTGTGTGTGTGTGTGTGTGTGTGTGTGTGTGTGTGTGTGTGTGTGTGTGTGTGTGTGTGTGTGTGTGTGTGTGTGTGTGTCCTCCAGTATGGTTACAGACTCCCTGACCTAGCAGAGGAGGAGGCGGTGTACTGCAGTGTCTACTTCAAACTAGTGGGAGAGAGACTCTTCACGTATCCTTGACCGACACACACACACACACACACCTTCACACACACATCTTCACACGTCCACATGGGTGGACAGTAAAGTTTGTATTCTACAAAACACACCACACTGAATGGCAGCCCTGTTGTCGGTCCACAGCGAGGTCATTAAACTAAACTCTAACACCAAAAGTAGCTGTTGACAGACGTTGTTTTAAACTGAAATAAAAATAAAATGAGACTCAAAAACCGAAAATTATCAAGTAAAATAAAAATATACAGTTTGTAGTTTTCACAATTTTGTTTGTATGACGGGTAACAGACGGTTATTTTTGGGCCATGTTCATAGAAAAATTGATGTAAATGCATTTTCAGATTTAGGATTTCTTGTTTTTATTGCACTCTACTTATCATACAAACAAACACAAAACACCTCTTGAGCTGTTAGTTTTATGTTATTATACTGTATAGTATTATATCCCACCCCACCTAAAATAATGATAAAATTACATCTGAACCCAAGTAAAAACCCAGAAGAACATAGAACTGAATGAAGCAGAACTAACATGGCACAGAGCTGAAATTAAAGGTGGATGGATACAGTTTGCTGGTGTTCCTCGGCAGGAAATAGTTCCCAGTGACAGTTTTCACTTCACTTCCTTTCTCTCGTATCTGTTTTATCTGCTTTCGGAGAGAGAGCTGTCTCTGTTTTCTCACATGGAAATTTTGGTCTGAAAGTATCCGGGTGATCCGTCTCTGTGTTTGTATTTTGGGTGAACTGTTTCTTTAGCGGCCGTGCTGTGCAGTTACCCTCTGAGCTGCATCAGGCTGCAGCCGGTGCAGCGCGGTCCCAGGGTCGACCTGCAGGGGGCGCTCGGCTCCTTCGTGTCCGACGTCAGGGAGCGGCTGCACGGTGTGTGTGGCTTCCCCGCTCGCCTGACCAGCAAACCCTGTTACTACACAGCCGGGCTGAGCAGCGCCGCATCAGCACAGGTACACACACACACACACACACACACACACACACACACACACACACACACACACACACGAGGAAACAGCTCCTGTTGTCTGCTCTGATGTATCACCTCTGTCCAGAATGAAAAAACACTGAGAGAATGAAAAAAGACAAAGGAGCTGGAAAGATGGATGGATCTCTCTCTCTCTCTCATTCTTTTTTCTCTCGGTAGTCCTTTATTCCTTTTTTGTTCTTTCATCCCTTCTTTTTCTTTTATTACTTTGTCTTTTATCTTTCCTTCTCTGTACCTCCTTTCACCTCTTCCTTCATTTTTTCTTTCCTTGTTTATCCCTTCTTGCTCTCTTTGCTTTTTCCTGTTTTTGACATTTTTTTCTTTCTTTCATTCTTTCTTTCCTTCTTCATACTTTCCCTCTTTTTTCTCTCTGTGGGCCGTCCCATTTTTGTTTCTTCATCCCTCTTTTTTTCAGTCGTCTCTTTTGTCCCCTTTCTTTTTTCCTTTCATGTCTTTACTTTGACTTTTGTTATCTTTACGTCTTTCCTTTTTCTTTGTTCATTCTTTTTGTCTCGTTGCTACTCCCTTTCATGTTTCCTCCCTCTTTCTCTCTGTCTTTCATTCTTTCTTTTTCTTTCTTTCTCAGAAGTCAGTGACGTACAATACAGATCCGACAGGCCCCATCTGGTCAGGTCGGGTTCTGACAAAAACTTTAGAAATTATGTTTGGGTTCGGATTGGATTTGGTCACGTCTGCATTGTTTTAGTGAAATTCTGGAGTAAAATATATAAGATATGATGGACCTGCTGCCTGTTCTGGGCAGCTTCCTGTGCAGTGCTGGACTTTACGTGACGACAGTGAAGGCAACACGCCGGCTGTTTCAGGCGGTAAACGTAACCTGGTGATGGAGGACGAGCAAAATCTGGGGCTCGGGTTTGGTCACCAAAAAAAAAAGAATGACGGGGTTAGGGTTCGATTACCATGCCCTTGGGCTTGGACAAAAATATGTGGCCCAATCCACACTGTAATGTACACACACACACACGCACACACACACACACACACACACACACAAAGAGAGGCATCACTGTATGTCAGTATCTGGAGGTTGAGGTGGGGAAAGGAAAAACGGATGTTGGGAGACTTTCCGCCCAGTAAAGTGTGTGAGGACGGTGTTATGAGACAAAGATAAGGAAGGACAGATTCCTCTCATCGTCTTGAGAAATCATTTTCATGAAGCGGAGGTCTGTCTCTCTCGGTTATGTGAGGGAAAGCTGCTTCTCATCTTTAGGATTCATTTGCTTGATCTAGAGGTCGGGGGAAAAGTTGCTCACTGAAGGAGACAGAAATGGAGTTTCTGAAATCGTCGATTCATTTTCTCCAAATAGAGGTTGGAGATTCTTCTCACGGTAAAGACGATCTATATGTATGACTGGTGATGAACAAAAGCACCAGGCTTTGGTATTTCCATGAAAATGAGGAGGCATTTTTTTTCCCTTATCATCTCAAGGTTTCATTTCAGTGAAAGAGAAGTGGAGTAAGACACATTTCAGGTCTTTCTGAGGGCATTCAAGACGTGCTTATCTTCAAACGAAGGTTACAGATTAAAACTAGTCATGTTGCACGGCGTTTAGACAGAACAGGTGAGATGAAAGCCATTTTTCACCTTTCTGAGCGCTCAGTTGATTGAAGTGCAGCCGCGAGACGGGATGAGTAAAGTGTTTATCGCCGTCAGGGCTCATTTCATCAAACGGTTGTTTTATGAAATCAATTTGCCTCTTGTCTCGGGAGCTCTCAGGAAGTACCGAGTTTTCAATGAAGTCTCACTATAGATGAAACTATAAATTTCTGACTGTAACATTTTAATGAAACCGGTGGAATTAAAGTTGTTTTTCATCCTGAGAGCTCGTTTTGATGAAGTCGGAGTCGGAGAGGAGCAGAAAGTGAAACTGAGGTGTTTCTCATCGTGAGGAGGATCAGCTGCTCACATGGCAAAAACCAAAATATTTATTGTGTTTGGGGCTCATTGCAAGTTATTTCTCATCTTTATTTTATTATACTTATTATGTTTATTCATTCTTCCATTCATCATATTAATTAAAGTTCTTTTCTCATCTTTCTCATTCGAAGGACGTCTTAAGAAAATACCTCAGAAGTTAAACTATACATGAAACTAAAGATTCAAAAAGTGTTTCAGGTGTAAAAATAGCAAAAGCAAAGTTATGAACATTTTATAGAGAGCTAACGTAGTGGTGTAATCAGTGCAGAAATAGTCCTGTATCTGTCATGTATTAAATACCAGAAATGTTTCTCTTCAGATTTTAAGATGTTTTCTTTTTCCTGTCAAAAACTGTTTCTACATATTTAAGACTTTAAAGGCACGATGAAATGAAAGATTTATTTAATAATAAATGCTAAACTGTTTTTTCCCTTCTATTTTTACCTCAATATTTCATTATATTTACCTCCTGGAAAACAGTTTTTCTTTAACGTTGAGCTCAGCTGGTGTACATAAAAACTTCAAGTAATAAAGCAGATTCTTGAACAGTTCTGCTGCTGTGCCCTTCCCGTCAAGAAAAAACAGACCTGGTGGGAAAATGAAACAAGGATCTCTGGATCTCATTTCCCATATTTGAGCAAATTTCTAAAATATTCTACTCTTCATCCTCAGGTGCTGAGCGGTGAGCCGGTCAACCTGAGTGAGTCGTCGTCCGTCCGGCCGATCCTCACCCAGCTCCCTGCTCCTGTCGCCCGACCGACGAGGCCCTCGTTCGGGTCGCAGCCGCTGGCCTGGCCCCCCCTGTCCCAGCCGGCTGGAGCTCAGAGCCGCGGAGGAGGACGGGACAGTTTGGGAGGAGCAGGGTGGACGCAGGGTTGTGGATACGGAAGCAGTCAGGAATGTCGCAGAGAGGAAGAGCGGCCTTCGTCTTTCTCCTCAGGCGTTGTCTCATCTTCCCTCTCTTCCTCACCTCCTTTCGCCCGCTCCTCGGGTTACCAGGCGGCTACAACCCTTCCCTCCTTCTCCTCCTCGTCTTTTTCCACTTCCTTCACAGGCTTCCAGACAGCGGCGTCCCTCACCTCATCCTCATCCTTCTCCTCCACCTCCTCTGCCTTCTCCTCTCTTCCTCCCCCGAGTCAAACCCCGGCGATCCCTGCTCCCAAACTGGTTCCCATCTTCAAGAACAAACATCCGTCGCGTCACGTGAACATCGCCCTGCTTAGAGCCCAGAGGCGGAGGGAGCAGCTCGGTGGAGTGGAGGAAAAAGGGAGAGTTACTCTACCTTCTCCTTCTCCTTTTGCTCCGTCCGGTCTGCCCTCCTCCTCCTCCTCTTCCTCCATGTGGCCACCGGGACCTAAGATTCCTCCACTTCCCATCGTCCCTCGTTTTGCCGCCCGCCGCCCTGGATTCTGCGGGGTTGCCGCTGTTCGTCCGAAGGCCAACCACATCTCCAGCCTCAGCCCCGATTCCAGGCCTCGTAAACCCGGCCTGAGCCTCAGTCCAAAGCCCAGCCTGGACTTCAAATCAAAGTCCAGCTCTAATCCCAACACCAGCTCCAGACCGAGTGCTGTTGCTAAAGAACCAGAGAAGAAGAGGAAGCAGGAACCATCAGACCCTCCACCTCAGCCTCCTCAACCTCTGGCACCTTCTGACCTCCGCAGCAACACAGAGGTGAGTTCAGCTTGTTCGCTGGTTAAAGAACATTTTATAGTTCTGTGTCAAAGTGCCTCTGTAGCCTCTCGGGAGGCGTCTCAGGTTCCTGCTGCTGCAGCTGCATGCAGGTCAACAAAAACGTAGAGTGAGGCAAGTGAAGACGCTTGGCCAGTTTTTACTTTTTCTGCTTCATCTGCTGATCATTTGCACTGATAGTGAAGACACAACATGGAGCCAGCAAGGACAAAAAGGATGCAGCAACACGTCATGGAGCAGCACGTGAGCTAAAGTCGGTGCCGTTTATGGAAAAATCTGTGCAGTTGTCATTGTTTTGAATGGGTTTTATGCCTTCTTTATCACGCCAGGTGTCAGGATTATGAGTCATTTGTCTGTTTCTAACTAACTGAAATTAGACATAAGATTGTACTTTTTTTTTTAAGATTATTTATTTGGCATTTCTACTTTATTTGATAATAACAGTCGGGAGACAGAAAACAGCCTGGGCTCAGATTCAAACCCAGGACGCTGCGGTCAGGACTTAGCCTTGATAAGTGGTACGTGCTGTTAGTGCTGGGCGGTATGACCAAAAATGTACGTCACGGTATTTTTCACAATTATATCGGTTTCACGGTATATCACGGTATTTTCTTTTTTCATGCACGACTGGGTGTTAACCACATTTTCTAATGATTTAGAGAAGAATTACTGCAGTAAATTAACTTAGAATGACCTATTTTACTGTCATGAGGAATGAATACTGGACATTAAGGTCCAGACAACTGGACCTTAATGTCCAGTTGTCCACCCTAGTATTAATACAGGTTTCCATGGCAACACAAAATGATGCAAAGAGGTGGCACTCATGATTCTAATGAAGTGAAGGAATCAGAATGCATGACAGTTGCAGTCAAAATACAGAACCTTTTTATAATGCAAATTTAAGGCCACTTGCATTAATATGCAGACTGATTTGACTGATTTAACAATATGTTAAATTATTATTATCATTTTAAAAATGTGAATTACTTATCAAATAGACCTAACAATTCAGCTACCAATGAATGAGCAGTAGTATGCATGTGATAACATAGATTGAAAAATAAGCCGAAGTGATACCTCTTCTCTGAATAGACAAGTTAAGCCAGTGTGCTGCTGTTAGCCAGTGAAAATAGAGCGGAGTGGCAACTCTTCGCTTTTTTACACAATCTATGTCAGTGCGCTGCTGAAGCCTGGAAAGTTTCTCTGCCTTTGCCAGACGGATTTTTTGAAGCCGAAGACAAACAGCCAACACAGCTCCTCTTTTTGGGAAAAGTTCTTCAGCTTCATTTTCTGAGTCCCCACTGCTTAGTGAGTGCAACTGCAAAAACAGTCCCCCCTCCAACGATGTCCTGCGGCGCTACGTTCCGTGTGCTGTTCCCAACGTTATGTGCGCTACACACACACACCGGTATTGGGGTATCTGAAAAATTCATATCATAAACAAAAATAACACCGGTATTCGGTATGAACCGGTATACCGCCCAGCACTACGTGCTGTACCAGGTGAGATACCAGGGCACATAAAGTGGCATTTATATGAACAGAGTGTGCACACCTCACATATTCTTTAGAGCAGTGGTTCGTTTTCAGGATTTTTTTTTGTCTGTAGCTATACTGGTTTATAGTGGGATTTTCCTCGCCCCGTCCCATTGACTTCAGTATCAGTGGCACTACAGTCTGTCACTGGTGCAGATTTGCAGCTGTGTCACTATGGTGTGCTGTCTCTTCCCTCTTCATGTGTTCCTTTGTTTAACTGCAGTGACACTTTGACACAGAACTATAAATCAGCCTTGACACATCGCCGTCATTAATCAAAAGTTATGCATCTGTAAACAGACAGGACTGACGGAAACAACGCTCGTTTGTCACTGATGCTCAGATATTTTTCAGTTTTGTCCAGTTTTAGCAGGTCTCAAGGACGCAGGTGTCAAAACCTGACACGATCCAAAAACGGCCGCGTGCAGTTTGTCTTTGCAATACCGTTTCCAAAAAGTCTGATGAACAACAACACAAAGGGAGCTGCATCCTCTCCCCTCCGAGGGTCGTGCTTTCTCTCCCTCCAAAACCAATAAATGATTGATTTGTTATGATTGTTTTATGTTGAAAGTCTCCAGCTGCAGAGTCTGCTTAACCTGTTTCCTCAAACAGTTTGTTCCACAGTTTACTTACCAGAAAAGCTGTAGGATCAATAAATCAGTGTCTGCGTTGTCTTAGGTGGCGATCAGACCAGTTCACTGCAGTTTATGGAATATATCTTGGAATTAAGAAATCTGTAGTCAGGATTGCAAAAGATGGGGAATTTGGTTATTTTTCTGTGGAACGTCAGGGAATATCAGAGAATTTCAGAGAATTTCACATGTTCCAGTTTACAGAAATATGCCAGAATGGATTTTTTTCATGCATTGCTAACATTAGTTGGTGGTTTTCAACTGTTTTCAACACACAGTCATGACCTTTTCCCAAGATGAAGAACAGCTTTAACACACCAGGAAGGAATAACATTTTTTATTATGGAAGTTTCGACTTTGTTGTGGAAAGATCTGGAGATCTGCACAAACTCTGAGCGAGCGACTTTGTGGTCTGCTGTTTTCAGTCTGCTCCTCACCGTGCTGTCGCCTCTTTCTGTCTCGTTTCAGGGAGAGGTGTTCAAGCTGAAGCCGAAGAAACCCAGGTCTGCGGTCCAGGACGTGGACGTGGAGAAAATGGCCAGGAGCAACCAGGTGAGGAGACGCTCCTTCACTGCTTCCTTTCCTCTGTTATCTCTTCCTACTCTCTTCTTCTTCCTCTGTCTTCCTCTCCATCTGACCGTCTGAACAGAGGAGGCAGTAAAAAGTACAAAGCTGTTCTTGTTTTATTCAGTCATTTAATCACTTGAAGACAGAA